>NW_022589731.1:8864673-8865030 GCF_004348235.1 Phoca vitulina | reverse complement strand
AAGAAGAAGAAGAAGAAGAAGAAGAAGAAGAAGAAGAAGAAGAAGAACCTAAATCTGCTCCATCTCTAGATATAGCTGCAAGATCACAGGAAACACCAGGAATAGAGCAGCAAGCTGAATGACATGAGAAAGTAATCAATCAAATCAAATGTAGAGTATCCTGCAAGCCAAATGTTCTGGTACCTCCAGCAAATAAACGGGCATTTTAAAAAAGGAAAGAGAATCTGATAGAGATGTAAAAACCAAATGCAATAATATGTAGACCTTTTGTAGAACCTATACAACTAATTGCAAAACAGGAAGGAAGGAAGAAGGAAGGAAGGAAGGAAGGAAGGAAGGAAGGAAGGAAGGAAGGAA
>NW_022589731.1:8800532-8864663 GCF_004348235.1 Phoca vitulina | reverse complement strand
GAAGGAAGGAAGGAAGGAAGGAAGGAAGGAAGGAAGGAAGGAAGGAAGGAAGGGAGGAAGGGAGGAAGGAAGGAAGGAAGGAACGGAAGGAGGGAGGGAGGGAGGGAGGGAGGAGCTCTGAGTTTGTTTCTTAGTTAAAAAAGGCAAAATTTAAACATTCACCTATACCCTATGACCCAGAAATTATATGCTCAGTTATTGAGCCAAGAGACATGAAAACATATATCCACAAAAGCTGTGTACAAGAAAGTTCATGGTCATTTTGTTCGTAACAGCCAAAACGTGGAGGGGAGGAGGGAAACACCCATCAACAGGAAAATAGATGAATTGTGGTATATTCACACAATGGAATGCTAGTTCTTAACAATAGGAATAAACTATTATGTACAGAAAATATATGGGTCTTACAGATATTATGCTAAATGAAAGAATCCAAACACAAAAGAATATTGCATGATTCCCTTTATATGAAGCTCTAGAATAGGCAAAACTAATTTATGGTGAAAAGGGTAAGAAAAGTGATTGTCTCTGGAAGGGAAATTGACTGTAAAAGGGCAGGAGAGTGCTTTCTAAGGTGATGGAAATGTTCTATATCTTGATAGGGATGTGAATTACAAGAGAGTATACATTTGCCAAAACTTATACAAATATACTCTTAAGATCTGCACCTGTCACTCTAAGTAAATTTTACCTTAAAAAAAAAAAAAAAGAACTATAAACAAATACTGAACTCTAGCCAACAGGTTTTCTTTTCACAATTCTGAAACCACTTTTTGTGTATTATAGGCTTCTTGAGCAAATAAGTAAATCTACTGAGGGCCAGTTTTCTCAGTATTGAAGGATGGAGATACAAATGTGGAACAGGAAACAACTAGAATGTTCTGATTGGGACTAGAGGCATGCGTATCAATTTATAGTTGTTAATATAGCTTTCAACAATTTATAGTTTTATAAATAGAAGTACATGTGTATATACATGTATTTCCCGTCTCTGTCCACTAAGACAGCAAAGAAGCAATGATATAACAGTGACAGTGAGCACACCTAGCACCCAGAGCTTGGTTTCTAAATACTCATCTCCACTAAAAAAGAATAGGGACTTGAAAAAGCTAATTCCAGAGCTGGAACAGGGAAAATACAGGGGATCCTGGAACCCCCTGCTGCACCAGGAACTAAGGAAGTTCTGGGGGCACCTGGGTGGCTCAGTGGGTTAAGCATCCGCCTTCGGCACAGGTCATGATCTCAGGGTCCTGGGATAGAGCCCCGCATCCAGCTCCCTGCTTAGTGAAGAGTCTGCTTCTTCCTCTTCCTCTGCCCCACCCCCTGCTCCTGCTCACTCTCTCTCTAATAAAATCTTAAAAAAAAAAAAAAAACTAAGGAAGTTCTCAAAGAACCAAGATCTCCCTACTAATTACTTATTAACTATACAATGGAGATACCTAGAGACACTATCTTAACCAAAAGATCCAAGTTGACCTCACCAAGACCCTCCTGATGCACTGAGACCAACACAACATCACAGCTTTGGTATTTTACTGTCAAAGAGGCGTAACTTAAATCATAAGGAAACTTCAGACAAACCCACATGGAGACATTCCACAATATAACTGACCTGTACCCTTAAAAATAATGATGAGGTCAAGAAAGACAAAGAAAGATTGAGGAACTTTTCCATATGAAGAAGACTACAGAGACATAATTAAATGGGTGATCCGGGATCAGATCTGGACTGGGAGAAAATACGTAACCATAAAAAGTGCTATTAGGAAAATTGCCATATTTTGCATGTGGGCTGAGGATAGATAATAGTATTATATCAGTGGTAAATTTCCGACTCTTGATAATTATAGTGTGGTTATATAAGAAAATGTCTTTGCCCATAGGAAATGCATGCTGAAGTGTTTACAAGTAAAGGGATATGATCTCCAATATACTCTCACATAATTCAGAAAATATGTATGTAATAGTAAATCAAATAAAATGGAAGCACTTGGTGAATTCAGGCAAAGGGTATATGAAAGTTCCTTGTTATTCTTGCAACTTGTCAGTCTTCAATTATATATTTTTTAAAACGACAAGAAAAATGAATATGGACAGACAGGATTAGATGATATTAACCAATTCCTGGTAATTTGGAGCAGTGTGATAATGAAGTGCTGATTATGTTGTTTATTTTTTAAGGCTTTGCTAGTTAGAAATATATATTGAATTATTTGTGGATGACATGACATGATATCCGAAATTTGCTTTAAAATATTCCAGTAAAAACAAAAGGTATGGGGATAGATAAAAGAAGAATGGTTGAATGCTGATAAATGATAAATCTGGGTGATGGGCACAGGAGTTTCAATATATCTTTCTCTTTCTTGTTGCCTATAATTGAAATTTTCCATTTAAAAATAAATACATTGCCAGATATGTAAGGAAAGAATTCTCCAAGTAATGGAAAAGGAACATTATGCCCCAGGTCCCAGTTCCCACTCTGTGGTGGCCTCAACAGGAGCCTGGACAAGGCAACATTCATCTGATCACATCCACCTGGTCATCTGCACAATGAGGCTAACGAAGCTGCCTTGGTCTGTCTCACTGTCAGAGCTCTTCTGAGGGACAGTGAGGATGATTTGCTCTTGTCAACTGAGCAAGCCCCATCCCCTGCCATTCAGACCAGCCAGGTGGGTTCTCCTCAGCCAGGTGGGTTCTGCCCAGTCAGGTGGGTTCTCCTCAGCCAGGTGGGTTCTCCTCAGCCAGGTGGGCTCTCCTCAGCCAGGTGGGTTCTGCCCAGCCAGGTGGGTTCTCCTCAGCCAGGTGGACCCCACTGGCCACTGAGCCACGGTCTTCACAGTCCCTGTAGGAGGGCCGCATCCCACACATACATCTTTTGCTTTTCCAAATACTTGGCAGCAACAGACTTGGGGTGGAAAGCAGGAGGGGGAGCTTTGATAAGCCTGCCTTCTTTATGGAGAAGATAAATATATCAAGGGTGATTTTTCTCTTTCAGGAAGAAATTAATTTCTAAGTGAAATCATGAATTTCCTGATAGTCATTTGCAAGACTTGGGACCTGTCCCTCTCTTGGCAAGTGCCTTCCACAGGCTGATTAACATGTTGTCGTGTCTGCAGATTAACGCAGCCCTCCACATCTCTCCCTGGTGGAGCTGCCCTGGTGATCTTAGGGCACTTCTGCGTGCTTCTCCATCTGGGAAATGGGGGAAGCCCAAATGAGAGTGAGGTTCCGGGAGCACCGGCTCCAGAGACAGGGCTGGCTTTCAAGAAAGGCCTTTCAAGTGGTGTTAGGACAAGGGGCAGGTTATTTTGTGGACCACCAACTTTTCTGTGCCTGAATGGGTCATTCTCAGGGCAGCTTCGGATGTGTGCAGTTGTGAGGCTCCGTGGCCCCTGGCAGGGGAAGGAGAGGCCCCCAGAAGGCCTCCTTGGAGAACTAGACTCACTTGGGTGACTAGATGTCTCACTGTTGTGTGTCCCATCACTAGCTACCTTTCAGACTGCTTCTGGCCCAGCCTGAGGCCACATGGGGTGAAGGGTGGGGGCTGGGTGACTCTCAGGCAGAAGCAGCAGCTCCCCCCCCAGAAAAAAGGTGAAACAAAAGAACTGTGTCCATAATAAAAATGATGATCATGTATCATTCATTAAGGGTTAAGAGTTTGAAATGCATTATTCATTTCACTTGTCTTTAAAAAGTTACTTTTGTTATATTTATTTTTCAAGTATTTAGATGTGTTTATTATCTCCACATGAGAACTGAAACTGAAGATTGAGTGAGTTCCAGAGGCCACAAAATAAGTGAGGAAGTTGGATTCGAACCTAGGACAAGTTTGAGTCTTGAGTCCCCACTCTTAGCCTCTGTGCTATACCACTATTGGTTCTCAAGAACTGAAGCCCAAATCAAATGGCAGTTGCCCAGGGGACCACTGGCTCCAGGAATGGAGGATTCAGTCAAGGGGAGTCAGGAATTGTGGGGTAGGAAATCCTGGGGGAATCCTGGGCCTGGGGCACAAGGCTGACATCCAGTCACTTCGGAGGTCACCAGGCAAAAAGCCAGGGAGGTAGAGATGAGGAAGTCTAACCTTGGGGGACAGACATCCAGAGCAGCCACTGAACTAAACAGTTGCTTTCTCTGAAGCTGAGGATAGAAGACTTGGCCATAAGGCCATTAAAAATCCATTAGGGGCCACTCTGGGTGGGGCTAGTTGAATTCAGTTGACGACTGGAAAAGGGGATAATCTCTGAGGGCTAAGGCAATCACAGAAGGCTTCCTGGAGGAAAGGAGCCATCCAGCTTACCCCTGAGGGCAGAAACGATTAGCACAAGAGGAGGAGAGGAGGAAATGCCTTCAACTGGTCTTGAGGACAAACAGAGAAAAGATGTGCTTAGTATGTCCTCTCTTGGCACCTCTCTTGGCATCAATGAGTTTCTGATTTTCCTTCTCTCTCAAAATAAAACCTCTGCCTGTGGGGCTCTTTTGAGGGAAGAGCACTCTACAAGGTACATAGCAACACTCTGGTTTCTCTTCAGATCGCATAAATCTTTCACCTTTTATAAGGTACAGAGCATTTTACGGAGGAGGGATCTTAAGCTCAGAGACAGCAACGCTGTGAGTGTGAGCACTTTGTTTAAGAAAAAACAATCAGCTTCAAATCCAGGTTTCAGAGATGTTAACCCCCGCCTTTGGGGGCACAGGGTCAGAGAAGGCCACTTGTTGATGGATTTGAAGAGGCTTGTTGTGGCAGAAGAAGGACATTCCAAATACTGCAGTTTCATCTCATTTGCTGATGTCACCAAGCGTTAAGAACAGCATTTCTGCTACTGGGTGGGAGCCGGGTGCTGGGCAAAGCGGCAGCGAGAGAAGAGAGTGAGTCATTCCTTAATGCATCCACTCATTCATCAAATATGTATCGAGCATCTACTATGTGCCAGGCTGTGTTTGCTTCACCTGTAGCCCAGTTCCTAGCAGACACAGTCCCTGTGCTCACCGAGTGCGCAGTTTGGATGGGGGCTGAAAGAGATTGCTTAAATGATGGCGCAGACATAGAATCACATTCTGGAGTGAGTGCTGGGGGTGGGGAGTACAGGGAGGCTACTGGAGCTGTAACGGGGCTCCGACCTAACCTGGGAAGTAACAAAAGGCTTTCCTGGGAAGTGACATGTCAGCTATAAAAGATGAGTACGGATTAACCAGAGAAAGAGGAGCTTCAAGAGCATTCCAGGAAGAGCAAGCAACTAGGGTGAAGGCCAGGAGGCTGGAGGGAGCTTTGTGAGGCCAGTGGAACAGGAGAGAGAGTAGCCTTGAAGTGACGGTGGGGAGGCAGAGGCAGACAGTGAAGGGCCTACAAGGACAGGGGCCTTTATGCTAGGGGCATGAGAAGCCACTCAGGGGTTTGAAGTTTGGGGTTGCTTGAATAGAACTGCGTTTTAAAATGTCAGTTTGACTGCTTTGTACGTAATGAATCAGATGGGGACAAGAGTGAAAACAGAAAATAGAAAATGAGTGCGGTAGAACAGGTAGGAAGTGAAAGTGGCTTCTACTCCAGAGACGGCCATGGACACAGATATTGATAGATTCAAGAGACACAAAGGAGGCCTTGGCAACAGAACATTCCCCAGTAGGAGGACAGATGGCACACGACACTCCCGGTCATCCAAACCCCACAGGGGGATTCTTGGTTCACAAAGGAGGAACTCTCAACCTGAGAGGTGACCTGAACTGCCCAAGATTACCCAGCCAGGAACGAAGCCCGGGTCTCCAAACCTGGGCCGGCCCAGAAATCCGCTCCCTCCCAACAGACCTCCCCTGGGGAGAGCAGCACCATCACCAAATGCCTCTCAGGGCTTAGTTTAGCCTTTTCACAAAACCAGACCCACAGTCTAGTGACGTATTTCACACTCTAGTCAAAACCAGTCTTCGACACATCCCATTCACTGGCAGTCCTTGGAAATCAGGCTTCCCTGGATCCCCATGGGTGGATAATTCAAGAAACCCACATAGTTAGTTGCTTCCTCTTGCTGCCAAACAAATTACCATGAACTTAGTGGCCTAAAATAATGCACATGTATCCTCTTATTTCTAGAGGTCAGAAGTCTGAAGTCAGTTTCAGTGGGCTAAAGTCAAGATGCAGGCAGGGCTGGTTTCTTCTGGAGGCTCTAGGGGAGAATCTGTTCCTGGCTTTGGGAGGCAGCCTACATTCCTTGGCTCATGGCTTCTTCCTCCAGCTCCGAAGCAAGCAGCACAGAATCTTGCTTCCGTTTCCACTTTGTCTTCTGTGTTCAAATCACCCTCTGCTTCCCTCTTGTAAGGACATTTGTGATCACATTTGGGGTCTACCTGGATAATCTCCTCATCAAAAGATCCCCAACTTACTCACATCTACAAAGTCCCTCTTGCCATATAAAGTAACATCCACAGATTCTAGGGATTGGGACCCGGATACCTTTCTGGGCCATTATTCAGCCTACTATAGCTTATCCACAAGGAGGGGAAGACAGGGCTCAAAACCCTCCACACAACCTTCTTAGGACAGTTGTTTAATATTAAAATTACTGCATCCACTGAAGCCCACGAAGGCTAAACATTTGCTGTGTGCAATCAAAGCAAACCTAACAGACTGGACTGAGTGTTCAGGTCATGCAATCTCTACATCCCTAACTCACTCTTGCTCAGCTCACTTGGTCTCTGCTGATTCTGTCCCGGGCAGCTGCGCACTAACCAGAACCAGCCATTAAGCCAGCAACATCTTAGGGCCTCTGCTGGTAAAACCTCGACCTAGAATAGACCCACTCCTCCTCACACACACACCACACACACACACACACACACATACATACACACAACACATACACACACACAATAACAAAGAAATTCTGGAAAATCTTTAAGTTTAATTTTCATAAACTGCGCAATGAAAATGTATACATCTGAGTGGTTGGGGCCATTTTATATTCAGAATCTATTACACTTAGAGTCAGACCCTTACCTAAAACAGTTATGAATACAATCAATCAATTAATCAATCAAATAAAACAGTTATGTACACTATGAGAAAAAAACCCAATAGGAAAAAAAAATGAGCAAAGACTTGAGCAGAGCTCAAAAAAGAGCATAAATAGGGCTCTATTTCACTAGTAATCAAGGAAAGGCAAATTAAATCCGCAAGATAACAAGACACACCACCCAAGCGGTCTAAGTAAAAAAGAGAGATAATTAGGATAAGGTGATAATTAGGGTGTGGCACAAGAAGAACTTGTTACATTAGTACAACCACTTTGGAAAACTGAATATCAACTAAAGCTGAATATCTCCATACAGCATAACCCAATAATTCACATAGAAATATGCATATGTTTATCAAAAAGATGTGCATTAGAATGTTCATAACAGCACTCTTTTTTTTAAGAAATTTAATACGGATTTTTTTTTAATTGAGATATGGTTGACATACGATATGATATTTGTCTCAGGTGTACAACAGTAATTCGACATTTACATACACTAGGAAGTGGTCACCACGGTTAATCTCGCTCCCATCTATCACCATCAACAGCTCTTACAATATTCACTCTCCTCCCTCTGCTGTACATTGCATTCCCCGTGTCTCATTTATTTAGATACACTTTAAAATGAAGATGGGAACACGCAGTACACAGTACAGTACAGACTGCTTTGAACATTTCTGCATGCCTTTGGATACTGTTCTGCAACAAGGACAGAGAGTGATTCTGGGGGAGAACGTGCCCCAGCTCACTACCCCCCCCCCAGCCCTCCAAACACACACACGGAAGCGCCCGTGGTGGCTGCGGACGCAATCCAGGTTACTTCCAGCCCCTCCGGAATGAGCACTTGCCGGGGAAGCACCCCGCCCCCACCTCCACTTCCCACGGAAAACAGCCACTTACAGGGTGTGGGTAGGACTCTTCAACTGGGGCTCCGAAATCAGCGGCACAGGCTCCCTTAGCCCTGGAACCCAGGCTCTAAGCAAACGGCTCCTGATTCCTCGACTTCTCTTCAGGTGTCACCTGGGCTCTGCAATCTTGCCCTCCTGGGAAGGCAGGGCTTTCACTTCACATCAAAACAGCCTTGCTTGAGCTCAGTGGGGCCAGCATATTCCAAAGCCCCTTTAAAATTTCCCGAGGGAGAGTGTCCTCAGCTCCTCAACCTTTCAATGTTCGACTATTTCACACAGAAACCTGTAACAGAGCCCCAGAAATAGTTACCTTGAGCACCATTATTTTTTACTTTTGTTAAATGGTGGTAGAATGTATGTAACATAAAACTGGCTTATGTTATCCATTTTTAAATGCACAGTTCAGTGCCAACCTCTGGCACCATTCATCTCTAGAACATTTTTCCATCTTCCCAAACTGAAATTCCAAACCCGTCCAACACTAGCTCCCCATTCCTTCCTCCCCTAGCCTTTGGCAGCCGCCATTCTACTTCTGAATCTACGAATTTGACTACTTCCGGCACCTCCCATAAATGGAAACCATACAGTATTTATCCTTTTGTGACTGGCTCTCTTCGTTCAGCACAATGTCTTCAAGGTTTATCCGTGTCATCCATGCTATGTGTCAGATTCTCATTCCTTTTTAAGGCTGAAAAATATTTCATTGTATGTATCTGCTACACTTTCTTTCTCCATTCACCCATCAATGGACACCTGGGTTGCCTCCACCTTCCCATCATCAAAAGTGTTCTAATTTCTCCACCTTCCAGCCAATACTTATTATTTTCAGTTTTATCATCATCATCCTAATGACTGTGAAGTGGTATTCCATTGCAGTTTTGATTTGCATTTCCCTAACGATTAGTGATGTTGAACATCTTTTATGTGCTTATTGGCCATTTGTCTATCTTCTTTGAGGAAATGTCTATTCAAGCCCTTTGCCCATCTTTTAATTGAGTTGTTTGGTTTTTTATGGTTGAGCTGTAGGGAGTCTTTATATATTCTGGATATCTGGCTATTAACCGCTTATCAGATATATAATTCACAAATATTTTCTCCCATCCCACGGGTTGCCTTTTCACACTATTGATAGTGTCCTTTGATACACTAAAGTTTTACTTTACTCCAGTTTATCTATTTTTCTTCTGTTGCTTGTGCTTTTGGGGTCTTTGCCAAGAAATCATTGCCAAATCCACTGTTCTGAAGTTGTTGCCCCTATGTTTTCTTCAAAGAGTTTATAGTTTTTGGCTCTTATATTTAGGACTTTCATCCATTTTGAATTAATTTTTGCATATGATGTATAAGGTTAGAGTCCAACTCTATTCTTTTCAGTGTGGATATCTAGTGCTGCCAGGACCATTTGTTGAAAAGACTAACTGGCACTCTTGATGAAAATCATTTGACCATAGATGTAAAAGTTTTTTTCTGGGCTTCTTATTCTATTCCATTGCTCTATATGTCTATCAGCAGCACCACTTTTAATAGCCCCAAAGTAGAAACTAACCAAACGTCCATCAATAGCAGAATGAAGACATAAGTCATGAGATAGTTGTGCTGTTGAATACTATACACCAATGAGAGTAAAAGATTTACAACTAATAACAACAACACGGATCAATCTCACAAAGATATGTTGAGCAAAACAAGCAAGACCCAAAGGAATATTTACTTTATGATTCCATTTACATAAAACACAAAAGCTGGCATGTTTAGTTCATACTTCTAGAAGTCAGGATAGGCATTACTCTTAAGGGAGGGAAGCAGTGGTGACAGGGAAGGGTATGGCAGGGGCAGGAGGGGCTTTGGAGATGCTAGCATTGCTACATTTCTCGATCTGAATGCTAGGTTCCTGAGCATGTTGAATTAGTAAAATCCATCAAACTGTACAACATCTATAATTTGTGCATTTTTCTGAATGGGCATACTATGTTGCAACAAAAAAAGTTTTTTTAAATAACAAACATCTATAGATATAAAGCCTAAAAAACATGACTTCCCTGCAAGAGCCATTCTCATAGCCTACAGGCCTATCCCTACCTGTCAGAAAGCTCCGCCCATCAGAACTCAGCAATGCCAGACTGTCCCAATCACATATGTGGAGTGTTGGTCAGCTCAAAACAGCTTATAAAGTTCCCAGCATCATCTGCTACAGTTCATGTTCTGAGCTCATAAAGCTGATATAAACAAAGTGCATTATCCATGATCAGTGTCTAATAATAAAACAATAAGATTATACCTGTTGCTAATATGTCTTTGACTAGGAGACAGCATGACAGGGGCAGACAATTAAATCAGGATATGCAATAAGTTAATCCTGGGAGACTCTGGAAGAATGAAACGTGCCTCATCTATGACTGTCATTGGGAGCCTTGTGAGTCACTCCAAAGCACCTCTGGCTGCAGGAGCTTCAGGAGAGACGCCTTTCAACCTTTTTTGTCCCTTTATACTGCTTTGCACCAGGCTCTCTCTCGTTGGCTCCCCTCACACCCTTCAGATGATTCCATCCAACACTTGTGAATATTTGCCACTCAGGATAGAGGACCACGATACAGAGCAAACATCGTAGGGTAGGTGCTCTGTAAGTCTGTTGACTGAGAGGGAAGGAGGGAGGAACCGTTCCTCTGACAGGAGACTATGGAATAGCCTGGAAGCCATCACTACTCTCGAAACTCCAAACGGCTAGAAAGACTGCCCCATTCCACCTAAATATAGGAATTTGAAAGCTGAGTTTAGGGGGTGTCTCTACTTAAAATTACTTAATATTTTGTTTATCACAGATTTTTTCATTACTTTTGATTTTTAAAAAATCTCATCAAAATAGTATTTATCTTATACAACTCAACACCAAAACAATAATAATAATTCATTTAAAAAATTCTCAGAAGACACAAACAGAAGGAAGACATCCAGATGGCCAACAGACACATGAAAAGATGCTCAACATCACTCATCATCAGGGAAATACAAATCAAAACCACTGTGAGATATCACCTGAATGGCTAAAGTAAAAAACACAAGAAATAATAAATGTTGGCGAGGATGTGGAGAAAAAGGACCCCTCATTGCACTGATGGTGGGAATGCAAGCTGGTGCAACCACTGTGGAAAATAGTGTGAAGATTCCTCAAAAAATTAAAAATAAAATTACCCTATAATCCAATAATTCCACTACTAAGTACTACTCAAAGAAAACAAAAACACTAATTTGAAAAGACATACACACCCCTGCTTATTGCACATTGTTTACAACAGCCAAGATAAGGCAGGAGCCCACGTGTCCACTGATAGACGAATGGATAAAGAAGTTGTGGTATATATAGACAATGGACTATTACTCAGCCATAAAAAGAATGAAATCTTGCCATTTGCAACAACATGGATGGGTCTAGAGAGTATAATGCTAAGGGAAGTAAGTCAGAGAAAGATGAATACCACATGATTTCACTCATATGGGGAATTTAAGAAACAAAACAAATGAACATTAAGAAAAAAGAGACAAACACAAAAACAGACTCTTAAATATAAAGAACTGATGGCTGTCAGAGGAGAAGTGGGGGGAGGGGTGAAAAGGTGATGGGGATGAAGAATACACTTACCGTGATCAGCCCTAAGTGATGTATAGAATCACTGAATCATTATATTGTACACCTGAAACTAATGTAACACTGTATGTTAATAATTATTTTTTTTTAATTTTATATTATTTATCTTGATCTTTGGGTCTTGACACCCTCTTATATTTTGCTCCTGAGGGGAGTGCCTGGCTCTCCTCACCCAAGTCCTGGCACTGCACTATTTTCACACTTGAAGCAAAAGTCATACTCAGGATACAGCAATCTTGTGAAAACAAGCAGAGTGCTCTTAGGTCACAACCACAGTCTGTGCCCGGAACTTTCCAGCTCTGATGTCCCCAAGCAGGGCAAATGCATTTGTTGGCAATTCCTCACCAGATTTGAATAGTGTTTCAGTGTTTAATTAAATTCCAAGAACACCTGTTTCATCAGCTTATAAATTCCAACTAAATTTTAAGAGGCTTCTGTTTGGCACGCAGAGTTTTTATTTTCTAGGCTGTAACCACAGCAACATTTTTTCCTTGAACATCCATCCTTCGCTCCTGCCACACACACCACACCCTCATCTCCTGCCCCTGGTAGCGTGGAGAGCTCTCAGTGGCTTTGCACACTCCCATTCAGCTCTCCCAAACGTTCCAGGACTCCAGCATTCCTGGCTGTTGGTTTTCCTTTTCTTGATGGTTCCCCTGAAGTGTGGACATTTGTACAAGAAAGCACAGCGCATAAACTGATCCTCCTTCACCACCTCGAACGCAGTAACTACAAGGGCTGTCCTTTGGTCCGGCCTCCCCAGCGCACAACCAGAGCCCTGTGCTGGGGGCCTCCCAGGCCTCTACTTCTCTCTGAGCTCAGGCCCTGCTCTGTGAAGGGAGCTAATGACACTCACCCCACAGCGCGGTAAGGATCAGGCGACTGTCCCTGAGGCCCCACGGCCAGGAAAGCGTAGAATAGCGATTGCAGATTCCAAACTCTGCCCACCTCACCGATTTCTACTTCTAGGACCCCAAAGTGACTCTCTTAAGGGTCCCCTGAGGATATGGTAATGAACAAATGTCAAAAATGGCAGTGGCTAAGATAAAAAAAAAAAAAACTTAAAGAGATAGCATCACCCATATGAGGGCTTGATTGGGAGGATGGGAGAGGTGTCATTAAATGGAACGCCCACCCCCCGAACCATGAAGAGGGAGACAAGTTGTACGACAGCAATGACATTGGGTCTGAGTCAAGTACACTCTACACTGACTGGCCTAACTTCTCTGTGCCTCAGTTTCCGTTTTCAAAAAATGGGGGGAATCCTTTCTAACTCACAGGTTTGATCTATGAGTTAAAAGAATTAATTAAGGTAAAATGTTTAGACTAGGGCCTGATGTCTAGTAAGAGCTCAGTGAGTGTTAATTATTATTACTGCTTGTCGTCGGGGTTGTTGTGTACCATTATAATAAGGGCTTTTGCCATGCCTTCCTCAGGAACTTCCCATCATCTCCAAGACAGATTTCAAACTCCTGGTAGTTGGGGCCGGCACCCCTTGCATCCCTGTGTCCTTTCCTCCAGAGCTTCGGCTTGCCTTCCCTCAGGCTATCAGACCCCCCTGGGGTGCCCTCCTCTGACCCAGATGCTAAGAGCATACCTGAGCCTGTCACCTCCGTGGAGCCTTCCCTGCCCACCCCAGTCCTCAGGGACCTCCCTCTCCTGCACTCCTGCCGACACATGCTGCCTGGTTTCCCCATGCGTGTGCCACATCCCAAAGGCCTCTTTGCCCTGCCTATCCTTCTGTGGAAGGACACAGACTGGGGACCGCCCGGTAGCCTGTTCTCAGCACCCAACTCAGTCCTACCCAGGCCGGGTGCTCATTCATTCCTGACTTCCCCCAGTTGTCTCTCGTGTGCTTTGTGCTAGAACCTGGGAAAACAGCATCGAGCCAAGCAGATGCAGAACCTGTCCTCATGGAAGATGATAATAAACAGGTTGTTAGAGAAATAACTATATAATTTGAAATTGTGAGAAGTGCCATGAAGAAAAATAAGAGGGAGAGAACGACCTGGGGATTGATAAGTATCCTGCCCCCCAACACCAATTTAAACTGAGCACCAGGTACAGCGTCGCTCAGTTTTCTAAGGATCACTTTCCTTTGCTGCATCAGAAACTACCATTCTAAGCACAAAATCCTCAAATCATCAAGGAAGGAAAAGACCAAATGGGCCTTTCTCATTTTCCTTGTCTTGGCAAAAGGCTATCCTTACTTGGTGGCACCCAAGCTCCTGGACCTCGGCTCTGAGACACTCTCGCTTCGGCCCTGGGCTCTGGTTTGCAACGGAGCCTCAGGGAGAGAGCAGCAAAAGGAATCCCAGCAGAGCCTCCAGGAGAGAGCAGGATTCAGATTCCCTTTGACTAATTCTTTTCAAAAAAAGAAAACAGTGGTTGGGTGTTTAAAAACCACCAAACTCCAAGAGCGGTGACAAATAAGATGCAGCAAGCAGCAAACGATAGCTCAGACCACGCGGGGGACCTGACCTGTGCGGACTCCCGGTTTGTTCCAAATCTGCGTGGAGTTTTCCAGGTGCTTTCAGGGGATCTCGGGATTTTATTTTTCTGTTCCAAGAATATTCCCTGAAGGCGTTTTTAGATAAGCCTGGCAATTCTCCCCTTTCTTCCCTGGGATAAAAAGCAGCCAACTTTCTCTCACCTTTATTTATTCATTAAGTCTTAACTCACGGTCCACTTATTCATTCTGGTGGCTTTTCCCCAACTGCAATTACTGTGTGAGACCACAGGCCACCCTCCTCTGGCAGGCCAGCAAAGGGTTCGTTTCCCACACAGACTGTCTGTCTGCAGTCATTCCTGGTGAGGCTGGGCTCTTCCCGCAGGCCTCTGATCTCTCAGCCTCTCCCCGCATCCCGCCCCCCCTGCCCTGGGGAAGCAACACCATCAAAGCAAACACAGGGCTTCAGCATCACCTCCTTCCTGGTGCTGCATGGTAGACTCTTCCGACACCCGGCCTCCAGAAATGTTTTCCTACAGCTGTGTCACTTGCTGTTTGCCCTGCCTTGGCTGACTGTCTTGACTTGACTTCCTCCTCCTCCATTCCTGTTCATAGAATGCTGTGCCATCTGCTGGGCAGGTCAAACTCCTGCTCCATGGCTGTGGGGGGCACCTCGGAGAACCTGACCTTGGGAATCAGGCAAACCTGGGTTTCAATCCAGGCAACCCCATTACCAGCTAAATTCCTCTTTATCCTTCTGCAAATTACAGAGTTCCATAGAGTTAAAAAAAAAAAAGAAAAGAAAAGAAAAGAAAAGAAAAACAAAAAAATATTGTTTTGCCGATGGAAGATGTCCTTAATGACATTATATATAGTCACCTGGACTTCCAGACTTCATGGACATCCTGTAGTGAGGATAATACCAGTCCCACGAGACTCCATTGAGAATTAAAGGGGTTAATAGATGTAAAGTGCCTGGCTTCCGGCCCCAGCCTTAGAAAAGACTCAGTAAACATTTTATCCCCGCCTCCTCCAGCCCAAATGGGTCCTTTTCCCACCTATACCATTATAACATGTGTGGCGTCTCAGCTGCCTATTACATGCCTTCCAGCCCCGTGCCAGGTGGCCTTAATTACAATACTTTCCATCTTCCTAGGCACCTGTCGATCAGAACCATCCACTTGCTCAGAGGGAAGCGAGAAAGAAACCAGGGCTGGCGGCTGTCACTTTCACCTTGTCTTTAAAGTCCCATGCGGCTCAGGGCTTTTATGAAAGTATATCTTGGCAGTTGCAACTATCTCATGCTAAAATTAAGAAGTCAAGATGCTTATTTCATAGAAGCTCAAATTCCTGGCATCAACCTGTACCTTGTCTATTAGGAGAAATGAGTGGGTCTAGTGGGTCTATATATGATTTGGAGCCTCTGCAGAGGTTTGGTTTAGATTGTCTCCAACTCCCCGAGAAGGTACATTTTCCAAGCCCAAGAATTTATCAGCATTACCTACATCTGCAAACCTGTCATTTACATATGCTGTACATTCCTTTGAGAAAAAATAACTCTGCTTTGTAACTAGAATTTCCCTTTGACTTGATCGTGGCTGTGGGCTGAACTGATGTGACAAAAAGGGTTGCTAGAGAGACCCTATTATAAAGGTGTGGTAATAATTGCTTTCCAGAGGAAGTAACTGAATACACTCCAGTCTTGTTGAAAACATACAGCTGATGAAATATACATGTGATTTCGATGGAAGAACAGCTCAAATTTACTTAGGGTTTTAAACAACAAATTCAATTTAGTTCAACTTCTCCCCGGCCCCCATAATAAGAAGCTCATAGACTATTTCAGTGTCTTGCATCCCAAAGACAAGATGCATATACATCTGTGCACACGTTTGTCTATATGTGCATATGCTGCCCACACTGTTCCATTTTAAATCTCTACTTTTCTCTGCTTAGGAGCAAGATAAACTACCAGGTAATAACTCCTAGGCAAGGCATGAGAGCATGACACTTATTTTATAAACATCAGTAAGTCCCCAGGAAGCTGCCTTGCAGGGAAGACTCAGAAACATTTCTCCCACCACCCTGTAAGTCTCACCTTCTTGGGCCCAGGGAAGATACAACAAAATAGCAGAGACCACACAATTCTGCCCCCACAACCAGATCCCCTCCCCAAACACACAAAGTTCTACAACTAGCTTCTGCAAGGGAGAATAGCATACATCAGCATTTCCCAAATGTGTTCATCCCAGGACCTCTTTTGATGAATCATAGGATTAATGTTCTGTGAATCAGTTTGGGAATCATTGCTTCACTAAAGATGCCTTGACTAAGAGAAGAATTGAGAATAGAGAGGCCATCCCGATATTTTCTTACCTCTCATCATTTGGCAACCTTGATTGGCTCCTGTTTTTCACTGTTGGCAGAGGCATAGAGATTTTAAAGAGCTAAAGCAAGGTCTCCTGGGGAATTCAAATTCCCTAGGAAATAATTCCAAGACCGAATGGCCTCCCAGAGATAGAGGCTGGGATACTCCCTCATTTGGGGTCCCCAAGCTAGGACACGCTACTATACAACAGTAAACGCCTGAGTATGTGTTGGATTTCTTAGTAGTAGATACATCAGATATGAGAGAGGACACCCATCAGCCATCCTTCCCCTCCAGAGCTCTAACAGGCACTCATCTCTGGGCCTGAAGCATAAGTACTAACTTCCTTTCCATTGTCCAAATGTGACCCAGGGCAGGCCAAGGGGAACTTATGCTGCCTTGCAGGCCATTCCTGGGGGGATAGCGCTGGCTGCACTGGGAGAAACCTTATCAGGATGCCTAGGACAGAAACCTCACACCTTTCTTACCTTGGAGAATTAAACAGTAAAGTAACAAATAAGAGCTTGCCTTTTTTCCACAGGGTTCTCCTAGACCAGCTATTATGTGCTTCAAATCCTCTGCCATTCACACCAATTCTTTAGTTAACTTAAATTCTAATTCCACATCTCCCTGGGCCCCAAATCCCAGGAACACTAGCAGAAGGTTAGGACTTCCCAAGGCTAATAGGATCCCAAGCTGGATCCATTCATTCCCTTGCCCCCTCAGGGACAGGATCAGTGCTAAATGTAGAGATTAGGGGATTACCATTCAACTCAAGGCTGGTCCACCCAGATTAAACTGAGTTAACAAAGGCATTTAACAAAAAAAAGTTTGCCGAATTTGAAGCCTAGAAAACATCTCTGTTAAATTGGGTGAGATTTAAAAGAAAAGAAAAAACATCAACCCTGGGGGGAAAAAGTTCCTGGAAGCAAGTACATTCAATTAACTGATACAGCTATATCACATTTTTCCTCTTTCCGTGAGGCGAAGCTAACTCAGAACAGAAGGCAGCCATTTAAGTAACGATTGCAAAATAATAGTATTAAAAAGTTAAACATGAAGAGCACTTCCTTTGGGTACCATATGGACTACTGTATTTAATTTTCACAACAATCCGGGGATGTCCATGGTATCTTACCCTACTCTACGGATGAAAAACTGAGGCTTACAGAGGTTAAGGGACCTAATGAAGATCACCCAGCTACTAAGTAATTAAGCTGAGACTTGAACCCAACTATGTTTGAATCCAGTGTCAACACTCCCAACCAGTACACTCAACAAGATATAAGCTATAACTTCCTCCTAGACCTGCAGCATTTAGGAGAGCCCAAACTAAAATTCCAGTTTCCTTCTCACACAGCTAGTGATTATTTTGTGCTTGCCAACACCACCTTGGATACCCTACCTGTATCATCACTGAATCCTTACAGCGGTGCTCTAAGATGGGCCATACCTCCATTTTATATAAAAATACCTGGGGCTTAGAAAGGTTACATGTCCCATGTCATCCGGTTAGGAAGTGGCAAGGCCAGTGACCCACCCTAAGTCATGCCACTCTTAAGGCCATAACCTCCCCCCCCACCCCCAGGTTAATTACCTTTGTACCGAAAGTTTCCTTTACACATTTGGAAAAACATGAGTTGTATGGAATTGTCAGGGTATGCTGGCAATCATGACAAACTTCCCTCTGCAAAACTCCAGAGTAATTTCTTTGTCCCCCAGTTTTGAAAACCAAGCAGCTGGCCCCAAGCAACTGGCACTGACTCAATATGCCATCCATCATGCTGAAAATTTCAAGGGAACACTGGTGGCAAATGTTCCTCAAGTTATAAAAATTCCCTCTAGTGGTGTTACAGAACCTGGAGGGTTTTATGCAAGCCTGGGCCTTTCTCCAGTTCTTCCTAGGGCTCCTGCTTGGATTCCTCTACTTATGAATTACCAGCTTGTAGAGCAGGGGTAAGGAGCTCTGCAGAAAGCCGAGGTACCAGGTGCCAATTGCTTTAGCCACTAACAGATGTGTGCCCTCCCCACTTCCCTCTCCTCAGCACCCAACACACTATGGACTGAAAACCCTTCTCTCTAGTTCCCACTCTTAATAGCACAGGGCAGCTCAGGATCCCAGCTTAAGGCCCAAGTGGATGCCGAACAAAGACTTTGGCCAGTTTTCTAAGAACTACTTCTCTCCCAGGCTGGCCTCATCTGCCTGCTGGAGAAGTATCAGCAGCTCTGGCACAGTCCTGGCCTTTCATCTCAGGGGACAGCCTCACGGTAAGTTTGATCTAACTCACTTTCCATCCTGTGAATTTGCCATTATCAAATATTCAAGTGGAACTAATGAATGCCTTTTACTTCCCTTGAACATAAAGAGTCTTGAAGAAATTGAACCACCAGATCCTGCTAACTTAAGGGAAGGAGTCTCGTCTTCGAGAAAATGTGTTTGCTATCCCCACCCCCCAAAACAGTTCTCGGCTTTTTGTGCCCACCTAAAAGGATAATAATATCTTCACCATTACTATGCCAGCAAGAAAAATGTTTCTTTCCCCAGGAGGCAGAAACACATTTTCTGACTGAGCCTAGGAGACAAAATGCTAAATTTGAATTTATTTTTCTTAGGATATCTTTAAAATATCTGGGACCTGCCCCTGAGTTCTGTGCAGTCTGCAGTTCCCCCAATAAACACATTTATTTTTCATGCTGACTAGAACTAGAGTTTGATTTTTCTCCAGTCCCATTTCTGTCTCCCCTGGAAACTTCCAGAGGAAGGACCCTGATATCTAGGAGAAGAGTAGCTAGTAGAAGAGAAGTCTGGAAGGGCTATCCATTGAACAGAGCCCACAGTGGTTTCCTGAGGAAGGTGACATTGGACAGCATGTCTCAGTGATTGTTCTCTTTTTCTTTTCCAGAGTTTCCCCAGATAGAGCAAGTCCCTGAGAGGGTTCTGGGGAGAGAGCTCTGAGCATCTGTTTGTAATGCTTCATCACACCATTTCACAACTGTGTGAGGAAGAAACCCCATGTGGTGCAGGATGGAGCCGACACACTTTCTGCCTTTAGGAGCAGCATAGTCCATGATTGAGGGGAACCAAAGGGAGCCATAACAAGGCTCTAGTCAAAATTATTAAAGCATTAGAGTCCTGAACCAAAAAGATTCTCATGACATGAGCCCTAAAGACAAAAAGGGAACATTTCCCATACTTCCCTACCTGAGCCCCAAATCACCCCCCAAAACTGTGGGGTTACCTTCTCTCAAACCTTGGAGAACTCTCAAAGAACAAGGATGGAGCCTAAGTGAGGTTCAGAATTCAATCTGCCAGCATCAAAGAGCCCAGACAGGCTAATAAAGTATGAAACTGCTCTCAGATAAACTAGGGCAGCAGTAGTTACAACTGGACCAAGGCAGCAGAGCGGTACCAAACGCTGTCTCCATGGACACTGCAGCCCGGGCCCCGAGTCTCGCCTGTTGATTTGTCAGTGCACAGCACCTGCTCATTGCTCTGCTGGTTATATAGACCCAATGTGTGCCTTCACATCCACACCCACTCTTTTTTAATTTTTTTATTATTATGTTATGTTAATCACCATACATTACATCATTAGTTTTTGCTGTAGTGTTCCATGATTCATTGTTTGCGTATAACACCCAGTGCTCCATGCAGAACGTGCCCTCTTTAATACCCATCACCGGGCTAACCCATCCTCCCTCCCCCCTCCCCTCTAGAACCCTCAGTTTGTTTTTCAGAGTCCATCGTCTCCCATGGTTCATCTCCCTCTCTGATTTCCCCCCCTTCATTCTTCCCCTCCTCCTATCTTCTTCTTCTTTTTTTTTTTTAACATATAATGTAGTATTTGTTTCAGAGGTACAGGTCTGTGATTCAACAGTCTTACACAATTCACAGCGCTCACCATAGCACATACCCTCCCCAGTGTCTATCATCCAGCCACCCCATCCCTCCCACCCCCCACCACTCCAGCAACCCTCAGTTTGTTTCCTGAGATTAAGAATTCCTCATATCAGTGAGGTCATATGATACATGTCTTTCTCTGATTGACTTATTTCGCTCAGCATAACACTCTCCAGTTCCATCCACGTGCTGCAAATGGCAAGATTTCATTCCTTTTGATGGCTGCATAATATTCCATTGTGTGTGTGTGTGTGTGTGTGTGTGTGTGTATACCACATCTTCTTTATCCATTCACCTGTCAATGGACATCTTGGCTCTTTCCACACTTTGGCTATTGCATCCACACCCATTCTTAATCTGTGCATGTTCTGCAACACTTCCCAACCTCAGTGAACTGAGCTTTATCTGTTGACAGAGATCCTCTGCCCACAACCCAGCCCATCAATACCTCAGATCACCGAACACAAACACATATGGGGGCCATTCAAGGGTTTTAAGTAGAGGAGTAATGCCAACACATTGGACCTTTAGGAAGGTCACACTGACCTCAATGCAAGGAATGGAAGAGGAAACAGGAAACTAGTTAGAAGCTGATATATTAACCTAGGCAAAATATAATAGACCGGATAAGGGTAATGAAAGAGGAACTAGGGAGAAGAGAGTGGTTTTAAGAAATATTTAGGCACTAGGATAAGTAAGATGTGGATGAGGAAGATGTGCCTTATATGGAGAAAAAAAGAAGTGAATGTCAAAGATAACCCTAGTTTTATATATATAATCTTTATATTTCTGGCAGGACAATACCTGGGATGGTGCCGAATATTGAGTTGGAACACCAGAAAAGAAGCCAATCTGAGGGGAAAAGATGTCAAACTCAATTTTGTATGTATCGAATTTGGAGACTTTGTGGGATATTATCTGGAAACATCAAGTGGACAGTTGGATATAGATCTGGAACTCCAGAGATACATCTGAACTCAATATAAAAATGCTGGAGTAGGGGCGCCTGGGTGGCTCAGTCGTTAAGTGTCTGCCTTCGGCTCAGGTCGTGATCTCAGGGTCCTGGGATCGAGCCCCACATCGGGCTCCCTGCTCAGCGGAGAGCCTGGTTCTCCCTCTCCTACTCCCTCTGCTTGTGTTCCCTCTCTCGCTGTGTTTCTCTCTGTCAAATAAATAAATAAAATATTTTAAAAAAAAATGTTGGAGTTTTTAGACACAGGTGGGATCAAAGGTATGTGGCCGAGTATGAATGCTCCAAATCAGGGGAGATACTAGGAAAGAACTCTGATGCACCCAAGACTTGATACCTTGGAATACAACTTCTGAAAGTGATTAATAAGTAGTGAGGAGATAGAACAGAGGTGCACACAGAGGACTGTATGTTGAGAAAGCCACATGAAGCATGACCCATGGTGTCACATAACACGAGATCACACAATATTAGACTTTGAAAATGGTCTACAGGATTTAATGACAAAGAGATCTTAGGAGACCTTCCTCTGGCTAGCTTTTTGCTGCAGAGAATGAGTGAAGCCAGTTTAGGGTGGGCTGAGGAGAGACTGGACGGTGAGGAATTGGAAGAATGGTTGGTTGGTAAGAAATGGGTACAACTCTTTCAGAAGTTTGGCTGTGAAGAGGAAGAAAAACCAGGGCAGGTGGGCTGATGCCACCATGGAGAGTTTTATTTTTGTTATTAAGATGGAAAAATATATATTTAAATGCTGACTTCATTGAGCCAATTGAGAAAGAGAGGTTAAAGATGAGAAAGGAGATAACTGGTAGATGAAGATCCCCAAGGAAGCAGATGGAGGGGATCTGGGGATCCAAGGCAAGAGCACCTCTTCCTTGGAGAGAGAGGTACAGAGGTCAGAACCCACAGAGCTCTAAGGAAGTAGGTGGAATGAGGGGCTGGAAGTTAGGGGGTTCCTGCCAACCCTGCATCAGATGCCAATAGTAACACACTCTCGCCCCACCATTTTATCATCCAAAAGAAGAAATAAACTTGTTCTATCAGGAAAACTGGAACACATTGGTGGGTGTTAGGAGGAGGCAGATTTTGAGTCAAGAGAAGAAGAGATTTGCTAACAACTGGAGCTGTCCAGCCACAGCACAGCACCTACAGTGAGCTGTCGGTCAGAGGCAGGGTTCAAGCAGAGAACAGAATGCCGTAGCCTTCCCGGCCAATCTCAATGAATCTTGTGCTGGAACGAAGTTTGAGCTACAGAGTTTCTAAAGACCCTTTCAACTATTAAGTACTTCTGCTTTCAAGGGAGCCACTCATTCCCAGGAATCCTGGAATTGGCTCCTGTCTTGCCGATGAGGGATCCTGGAGGTTCTTGGACCACCAGTGCTAGAACTGCCATTTGCAGAAGTGCCCCCAGGGGGTGTTCAGGAGAAAAAGGTGGCTGCTAATAACCAACCCCATATCCTATCATTTCACTGTTGGAACTTAATCCTGTGAAGCCTTGCTGACCCTCAAGAATTCCCTGTGAAAATATGAACATGCTGAGGAGAGTTTCCATTTTCCATTGGCATCAGCCAACATCTGAGAGCAGACCTTTGTGGGAATGGGCAGTCCATTGTCATGGCTGAGATCTAGATTCTAGCATCCTTCTGCTGGAGTTTGCGTCCAGCTTCCTTGGTGTCAGTGGGTTGACGATTGGTGAGTTACTTAAGCTTTCTATGCCTACTGTAGAGGGTCAAAAATCTAATACTTAGAAAAGTGCCCAACACATAGTAATCACTCAATAAGTAGTCATTAAATGCACAAACGGGGCAACAATGCCAGGAGCCTGGGACAGAGTACAGTCATGGTTGGTAAGAAAATACTGAAGAAATAACATTTGCTTCATAATCCTCCATCAAAATTTATAATTTAAAATTTGCCCAAATCCCAACCTTTCAGAAGATCTTTCAAGTTAAAATTATTAACTGTCCAGAAAACACAAATATATTTGTATTTCTAATGAAAAAACACTCTGAGCTATAAAGATTGGCGGAGAAAATGGGTTCAGGTTCCTCTTCATCATGCTCTAGGGGGATCATTTCAGCTCAGCTACGGATGCTGTACTGATTTCCACCCAAATCATATTAGTAACTGACACTTATTTAGTACTTACTATGAGCCAAGCAGCTTAATTACGCATGTTATCTATAATCCTCATTAAAAAAAAACCCTGCAGGGTAGGTGTTAGTCCCATTTTACAGACAAAGAAATATGGTTTAGGGAAGTTTTAGCAGCTTGTCCAAGGTCACACAGCCAATAGCAAGGTCAGGATTCAAAGTCAGGTCAGACCACCAAGTCCACATTTGCTACTGTGCCCCATTTCTTCTCCATGAAAGACCCTACTAGATGGTAAGTTTCTTTCAGACAGCGTAATACCTTTGTTTCCCCTGCATGGCCTAGCTCCACCACATAGGAAGCACTTAGTGAATGATTGTTAAATTCCCAAGTACATAACAGGAGCTTGGTACTTTCCATATTGTCAGTTACCGTTGCCGTGCCTCGTACTTTCCCAACTTCCAACAAACAACAGTCCACTAATGAGTTTGAGTCCCCAAATTTCTTCACTTCCATCCCTAAGAAGTAAACCCTGACATCCCAGAGGTCATAGGAAGTCATTCTACTGCCTGGTCTTTAACTTCAGAGGGCATCGACACTTTCCAGGCTACAGTAACCAACACTGGACACTTACCTAATGTTTAGTACAAATGGAATCAAGGAAAGCCAAGATCAGAGGGATGCAGAGCAAAGACAAAGCCTCTCCTATGACTGAGTCAGAAAGGGTAATCTTACACTTCTGGCTCAGGCCAGCACATTCCAGGTTCTGTATCACCCAGTCTTTCCTGCTCCGTGCCTCTATGCCTTCCGCCAGGATGTTTTTCAACCTGACTCCTACACACATGCATTTCTTCCTCTGTGGTGTGATTTATAGAACTTCTTTCATCTGGCATGCTTATTCCCATTACTTTGTCAGTTCCTACACATGCTTCAAAGACTACCTCCAGGAAGCCTTCCCTGACTGTTCAATCCCTCTCTAATCTCTGTCTCTTCATTTCTAACCCACACCATAGCTTAGACATAGCTATGTGTAGCCCCTCATTGGTCACCAATGCTTCATGCCTGTATTCCAAGTCTCCACAAGTAGACTGAGCATCATTGGCAAATAAGAATGGTGTTTTCTATTCTTCCCTCCCCCATCCCAGTCCTTGCTCATTGAGCCCAAAGACACAGGATATCCCCAAACCAAGTTTCTCATGCTGCAATACTCAGAATGCTCCACCCTGGTGAGCATGGGAGGTGCCCCTGCTATCAAACCCAAGCACCATCCTCATACCATTGGCTTTCCTAAATTATCTCTAACCAGATTAGTCTTCTCCCACAGAACACAGAATCCTCCAAGGAGGCCCGGATGGATGTCAGCCCCAGTTCTTCAGCTAATTGCTCTCATCCTCTTCCGATACAAGTAAGGAATTATCCCTCCCAAAGCAGTATAGTCCTGGAAAGACAT
This sequence comes from Phoca vitulina, assembly GCF_004348235.1. Classification (NCBI taxonomy): domain Eukaryota; kingdom Metazoa; phylum Chordata; class Mammalia; order Carnivora; family Phocidae; genus Phoca; species Phoca vitulina. The sequence goes on along the minus strand of NW_022589731.1, from coordinate 8,839,879 downwards.
GAGTGGTGATTCATGCATGGGGGAGGGTGGGGGCAGGGGCAGGAGAGAAATGGGAGAAAGAAGAGAGAGAGCATACAGGCTGGTTATGGAGCCACAGAATGAGGCACATTAACCAATTTAGTCAATTATGCAGCTGAAGCAATTAAATAACCTCACAATGGTAGGAGGAAGTGTAAACAGAGCCCACAACACTACCCTGTAGGCCAACAGAAAAACAAGCTTGGCTGCTGTGGTGGCAAGTCATTGCATTCATGCCTTTGGCATCCCTTTACTTCTTTCATAGATAATAGAACTCCTCCACTCGGGAAACCTATTTCATGCATTTGGAGCAGGGCTCACCTCTAGGTGAGATAGGCCTTGTACGGGGACTAGCTGAGTATGCCTTCCCCCAACCTCAGTGGTTAATTCCAGGATGGGCATAGCACCCAACAGAGCTGATTAGAATCACGCCTGAGAATAGAAGTACAGATACTGAAGGAAATCAGCCCCTCCTCCTTTTGGATTGTGAACTTTGAAGAATCTAGGTTGGGACGGCCAGTAGCCATCTCTCTCCTTCCAAATGGATAAAGCTTACCTGAGAATAAAGGCAATATACTAAGGAGAGCATATGCTAAGGATCCAGGAGGTGGAGAGAAAAGGGAGCTTTGATGCTTCATTCAAGCCCTAGATCCAGCCATGCCTGAAGTCTGTGGACTTAGCTCTTATAAACTTTTCCATCAAACTAGTTAGATATGGGTTTCTAGGGGGTTTTGTTTTGGTTTTTTTGTTTGTTTTTTATGAAATAGAGACCCAATATAGCCACTGAGACTAGGAGCTGATAGTTCAGGGGGAAAAGATGCCAAAAATCAGAGAAATCTGTAAAAGAATATCATCCCCAAATTTTCTTGAAACTGCAATTTAGCAGGACTCGCAGCCTTCTGCATACTGGAAGTAGCCTACCAAACTATATTTCAACTAACAAAAGAGAGTCGTAAGTCTAAAGCTCAGAGAAGAATGATGGAAAGGGAATTATCTCGGTCTTCCCTTAAAATCCAATCTAATCTAAGCTTCAGGGAGACTGGAAGCACAGTCTTAATTTGACCAGGGACCCACCACTAGCTTCTGTGCACTCCAGGTCTGAGTCTAAACGTCTTCCAAAAGGCTCTCACCTAAGCCCAGAGTCAGCTTTTCTAATGTCCCACCTGGACACTGACCACTGTGTGAGAATTCCTACAACCCCCTTGGGGGGGCAGGGGAAACAGAGTCAGAGGTGTGGCCAAGTACCTCTCCTGATGGCCTCCCAGCTTGTTGTCTTCTCCCATTTCCGAGACAGAATGCCAAGGAGGCATCCACAGCTCCCTGAAGGACGGAGAAGCAAGTTATTAATTACAGGAAAGATGTATACCTTCGAGATGATTTATGCAGGGACCTAATCTTCCTGTGGTGGGCACTCACACAGACACTCACTCCAGCAGAGATTCTCTGGGCAGAGCTGGCATTGATGCAAAACTGCTCCCGCCCACTAGATTGCCTCGCATACTCTCCATGAGGAGTCCCATGGAATGGAGGTAGAGTACAGTTTGTCCTCTGATGCCACCAGCACACCGTGGAGGCAGAATATTGATTCTACAAGGGACTCTGTGTGGAGTCAGAAAACAAGGGAACATGAAAAAGATAAATAGACACACCATTTTCTCCAGGAGCCAATCCTTAGAGCTCAGTTTGGGACCTTGTGCTCTCTCTTGCACAGCCACAAACTCAAGCCAAGATGGAGGTTCTCAACCCTGGCTACACATTAGAATCACCAGGGTAGCTCTAAAATTTTTTGATGTCTGAACCCTAAAATCAGGATTTTAGAGGAATTGCCCCCAGCAGGATGGAAAACCATTGAGTCAACGATTCTGCCATCCATTTCTTCTCACTTCCAAGGTACCCTCCGTCCAAGTGGTCCAGAGGAGCCAAGATGACATCAGGGTCTCCCTTCCTCAACCCTCCCTCTGCTTCCTGGAGACACTCAAGTTTCTAGTTGGCATTAAGCAGGACTTCACCAAAGGGTGAGGACCCTAGAAACTAGAAGCAAAAGTGTCAGGGAAAAGCAAACAGACTAAAGCCCAGCTGGTGGACAGCTCTTCCACATTCCTCTTCAGGACAGTGACTATTGAATGGATATCTTAGAGGATGCTCAGATGGGCAGAAACACTGAGTGGGGAATGGGCTTCGTGCTTGGTCACCCCACCTCCACCTCCCAGCCACGGGAGACTAGATGCGGTGGGCAGGTCGTACTCTCTCCCTAGGATTGTAACAGCTCCTGTAGCCAATCTCAGTTAGTATTTAAATGGCAAAGACATTTTGACCCCCATGCAGAGAGGATTAAGCTGCTGAGAAAGAGAGGAGAGGAGCAGATACCAGCAAAAAGCAGGAATAAGCCAGAATGAGGCAGGTTGCACCATCTCTTGGTGCCTTTCCGGCTTTTGCTCCAGCCTGTCATGAAGCCCAGCAGCCATCCCTGTTTTGGGCTCCAAGAAACCGCCTTCCCCCAATGGGGAGCCAGGTAACGGACAGCCTTCCTGATTGGACACACACCCAATCGCTCCTACCCTCCTCACCACAGGAGCGTTGTAGCACAGCGGAAAGAGAGGCTCTGGCTCAAGGGTCCAGATAAGGGCTTTCCCATGACAGACCTTGAGCACATTTCTTCACTTGTCTGTGCCTACATTTTCTCATCTACAAGGTGGGGGCTTGGTAAGCATTAAAAAATTAATACATGCCAAGTCTCCAAACAGTATCTGGCACGTTTGCTCTTAAATAAATTCCAGTAAAAGTCATATTTTACTTGTCTCTAAAATTAAGTACTTTTTCCTTCCAGTTCCAGGAAGGGAATCATATTGCCCAATAACCCAGTGGACAAGTGCACTGGTTTCCCTGAGTATGCAGTAGTGTTTTATCAGATGTAACTGTGGGAATCACACTGCCTATAGCAATAGCAATAATAATAATAACAACAACAACAATAATAATAAATGCCCAGCGACACTGTAGGTGATACTAGCAAAGGGGGTTGGTAGAGTGGTCACTGAAAACATCAGGCCTGACCAGGCTGGTCATAGAGTCTTCACAAAGAAGCTGGGATTTGATTTGCCATGCTATGTGATGCCAGGCCCCAAGGTGGCCACAATGCCCCTCCACCACAATGCCCACCATCCCTCCTGGGAGAAACTGGAAATGCCACCAGAAGGCATTTTCCACAGTGTAAAGACTTCTAATGATCACATTTCCACTGAGTGCCCAGTAGATTCTATTTTTAGATGGGTAAGTTTGGGTTTACAGTTAACCAGAAACCAATGTCCTTTTTGCTTCTAGAGGAAGAGGAGACTTGGCCGTGCCCATGCACCTGCCCCAGGGGCACCTGCCGATGGTTTCCATAGCTGCTGGGTTCCTACATCTCTACCCAGGACCATGCTCTGCCTTGGGACCTTGCTCATCTGTGCTTGGGAAGTGACAAGTGCCAGAGAGTGACCAACCAGGAGCAGCTCTCTACCAATGAATGATAGGAATTCATGGCTTTCTGGCTTTGAGACCTTGGCACATGCTGTTTCTTCTGCCTGGAAGATCCCTCTCCCCCCAGCCTCCTTCTGACCAATGGCTGCTCCTTCCTCGTTTTTATAGAGACCTCACTCTAAGACTCCGGAGAGCTCACTCTCGCTGCCCTTGTTCAACGTCCCCTATGATTTCACTTAGGTAACACCCCTTTGACATTCGTTGACATTATTTATTTTTTCCAAATTCTTTTTTGCCTGGTGGGGAAAGCTGGAGAAGGTGTAGTGCATCCCTCTCTAAATTCCCAGCCCCCAGCTCAGTGACCGGCACATACTAGGTGCTCAGTGAGTGTTTGTGGAAGGAAGGGATTCATATCGGCAGTTCCGATGAACATCTGCTCAAAATGGATTTTGTCCTTGGGATGCCTTTAGTTCTATTGCCTCAGCTGCCTGTTTCTTTCTTCCTTTTCTTCTCTCCCTTCTCTTCTCCTTCCCAGCTTCCTTCTCAAGCGTGGCCGAGTTGGAGAGCCCTGTGTGACCTGGGAGAGTCCTTGCTTCCCACACCAAGCCTCCTACTTTCAACCTCCTCTGCCCATTGGTGGATGTAGCAGGAAAAAGGAAACTGATTACATCTCATGGGCTGAGTGCCTGGCTCTCCAGTGATCGCTGTGCCCCAGCTGGATTATGTTCTCCCCTCCGTTTCTTGTCTTGGAAGCCCAGATCCTTTTGGTAAATGATCCTGCCACTGAACACTGCTGAGTGACTAACCAGGAGGCATGGCTTCTTTTTGATTTCCATGTGGCTCCTTTGGAGCGAATCTCATTCCAGTCTTCGAAGAAAGATGGCATTTACTGAAAATGGGCTAAAGTCCATCAGCAGAGCCTTGCCAAGGGAATTATGTGCAGCCCCTTGATGTTCCCATCTGTCTCATCTCCCGTGAACCAGCATCCTGACCCTTCCCACCCAGTAGCCTGGGCTGTGGGGCTGCCATTCACTAGGGAGTTGAGATGTTGTGTATTAAGGAGGGCACGTACTGCATGGAGCACTGGGTGTTATATGAAAACAATGAATCATGGAACACTACAACAAAAACTAATGATGTACTGTATGGTGACTAACATAACATAATAAAATTAAATTAAATTTTAAAAAAAAAGAAGCTGAGAAGAGAATGCAAGCAAGAGGTTGGTGGGAGAGAGATCTGGAGAGACAGAGAGAGCCTTCACCTGGTTAACCTGTACCCAGATTCTACCAAAGAGGGGATTCGTGAACAGACATTTCATCTGGAAAACTTACTCAGAATGCACATAAAGAGATACTGGTGGGGCATATGAATGAGAAGGCAGGGGCCATGGAAGAAGAGCGAGCAGCAAGGAAAACAAGATAATGGAGGAAAAGCTAGATCCAAAGACACGATAGCAGGGAATTTTCCAGGATTGAAGAGAGATGCCTCAGATTGAAGAAGCATTAGTCATGAGCAGGATACACTGAAGTAGTTTCAGAATTGCTAACCCATCCCCTTGTGAGAAATGAATTTACCGGTTATTGTGTTTGTGTGCAATTCCTTTTGCCTTTTTTAAAACTAGATACTATAAGTGTACACTGTTTTCCCAAGATCACTTCTGTGGCTCCTTCCTTCCCCATACGCCTCAGTGTGATGCTGTGATTTGTTTTAAATACAGTTAGACTCATGTGTTCTAGTCTGTATTCCAACCCCCTCCCGACCCATGCTCCCCTGCCCCACCCACACACACATATCCTAGTTGATATTTTTTTAATTTATACATAATAAAATACATTTTTGTAGTTTGTTGCTCTATGTATTTTGATAAATGCATGGTCATGTACCTGCCACCACAGTTTCATACAGAACAGGTTTACCTATAATTTAGGGACTATAATAATAGCCCCATTTTACATTTGAGGAAATGGAGGCACAAAGGAATAAGTAATTTCACCTGAGGTCACCCAATAAGTAAACAAAGAGCTAGGTTTTTGCTTGAGTAGTCTTGGCTCCAGAATACCAGCTAAAAAAATCCCGATGCCAAACCGTCTTGGATATCCACACCCAGCCCCAGTCTACATGAACAGTTGATTGCCAGAAACCCTGCCACAAAGAAATCCCCGATGTGCCTCCTACTGGAATCCTCAGTCTGTGACACCACTAGAGACATGTGGAAAGCCTGGCCCAACTTCCTGGAAAAAGAATCATGAGGACAAAAATAGTACCCCTTTGCAAATTGTCAAGTAGGTTGAGGTTAAGAGGGAGTATAAAGGGGACAGATTGTAACCTCTGGCTCAAGATTTACTGAGGATTAATTTAATCCTCCAACTTGTGACCCTTTGAAGTCACAGATCACATCATATTCATCTCTATAGACCTAATACTTAGCACATGGCCGGTGTTTAATCAACATTTGTTGGATGAATGAATGCATGTATGTATGAAATGAGAGACCACAAATTTAAATATCAAGAGGTACCAGAGAAGAGCCATGAGCCCCAGGACATGCTTCCTCTTTCAACTGACTTTCTACAGCCTTACCGTCAGATGGGAGGCCCTACACTCCAATCCTCTTCGTTCTCCCACCAGGGTCTCGGGCATCATGGTCCCCATGCTTATAGTATAGCAGAGGCCACAGATACGCCTGACCTGTTAGCTCTGCTATGGACCCTAGTGTTTCTCTGTACATCTTTTAGCCACATGGAACTATGTGGCAATGCAAGACAATATGAGGCAAACTACATGGATGGATGGTGGGTGGGGGATGGATGGATGGATGGATGGATGGATGGATGGACGGATAGATGGACCAAAAGCCTGCACTATATTTCAGTGAAAGCTACACTTCTATGCTGCTTGAGGACAAGATTTATTTTGTCCTCTGTTACAGCCATAGTCCCAGTGTCTAACACACTGCCTTACACATAATACATTTTCAGTAAATATTTGTTGAATAAAAGAGAAATCAAAAGGAAGTGGCTGACAAGCAGTCTCCCTGTGCCAAATGCCAAAAGATAGAGACATGCTTAGCTTGTCTATATAATCTTATACATTTAACTCCTGTATCTCAGCTTCTATAACAGGTTTTACTAACGCTGAGGAGGAAAATTCGAAGACCAGCTCCTTCTGGACTGAGTTTTGCTCACACAGCCTCCATAATTTGGGAACCTGTTAGAAGTTAAAAGTTAGAATTAAAAGGCTTTCTAAAGCCCTAATGGAAGAACACAAAGCAGAGGGGACAGTACCTTCCCTAGGGTCCCTGAGAAGATCTGCTTGCATACCATCAACCTTCTTCACCACACCCCCAAGAACCAGAACCTGATGTTCAGAGGCACAGTTCTCCTTACACAATCAGAAAATAGAGCATTGCCGGCGACATCCAGGGAGACCCTCACCAGAGAAAGTTGGCCTGAATGACCATGAAAAGGCAGGCCACCAATAGTCTGTGATAGCAGATGTTCTGGGTATGACCCTGAGAAAGAGAAAATTATATTTCCTAAATACCTCACGTTCCTTTTGTCATGGTGGGTTCTGGGGAGAGGAGGAAGGCAGGTTCTGCATTCCAGCCTCTCGTACGGCCTTCCATCGGATCATTGCTTATGCGAGATCATGCTTTGTGAGTCAACGAGAGCATCACACTGTCCTTGAAATCAGTGTGAATATGCTTGACTTAAAAATAACTGGAGTGTTGCTTGGTCCCCTGGGCATTCCCTGAAGAACTCCTGCCAAGAAAAGGCTCTGATCCTTGGGGGCAAGAATTTATAAGAGAAGACTGAGTTTCATAAATCATAAAATTATTTCCACAGAAGCAAGTTTTTCTCCTCAGGACACACAAGACCACAATGAAGAGCCCGGCTTTGAATAAAGTTCTTCATAGAGACAGCATGCAAATGCTGAGCCTCAGAATCTACAAATTAGGATTTGGGGCACCCTGCCTATTGCAGTAGAGTAGGGCCCTGTTAGCAAAAGCCAAGACAGGTTTTGTCCAAGCCCACCCATGGGTGCCCCAATGAGGTGCCCACCCATGAGTCACTCGTGCCAACCCTGCAGAGCCCATCTGCTGTAGAACCTATAGTACATACAGTTGTCAGGGGATTCTCTGTCCTGTCACTCACTCGCCCTCTACCAGAGTAGTCTCTGCTTCCCTGGTCCCTCAGAAAGACAAGCCCCTCTCACAACAGACGACTCTGAGGCTGAGGGAACACAGAGCCTGACCACAAGCACTAAATTCACCACCAGGCTCACAAAGGGCCCAGTCGCCTGCCTTGAAATAGGCCAGGGTCTTGCCCTGTCACCACCCCTACCCTGGGCGGATGGAAAGATCATGTAGTTGGGTTGTGTTGATCGTTCTCCGTGTGTCTCCTCAGCTCACTGCTCTGCCCTTCTCTGCTGTGAGGAACTGCATCGGCAGGGCAGAGTTGCTGCCTGTCTTCCGGGGCGCTCACCCAAGGGAGGCACAGAGCAGAGGGTGGGAGGTGGCATCACGCTCGCCTTGTGCGACCCCTCCCTGCTTGGGACCACATCGATGACACGGCTGCCTCCCTCCACACTTCACACTGCAGGCCCTGCCAGGAGCCACTTCACACGCAGCCCTGGAACCCCATGACACTATTCTGCTCCCTAGACTCTTCAAGCCTACAAACAGCGGGCGCTTCCTGATCCTGCTTCTCTCTGGGGGCCTCAACACCCTGGTTGATCCCTAGAACTCTGCCCATTCCTCTATGTCTTCCCCTCGTCAAACCATCTAAGAGCAGTTGTGTTTCCTGGCAGTGGGCCTCTGGCTGGTCAGGAGGTACAAGGGAAAGTGTGTTAATCTTGGATGGAGGGGAGCCAAGTTCTAGAAGCTGCTCTGCTTCTGACTAGCCATGTGATCTTGAACAAACCACTTAGCCTCTCTAGGCCACCGCTCCCTACCTCATCGCCAGAACGAGGAGGCTGGATCTTTGTAGGGAATCCCACACCAGCCTCTGGGCCTCCCTCTTTTCCACATAAACACCAGTATTCCCTGGAACATCCCTCTAGAACCCTGGGGCTCTGAGGAGAAGGTTTGGAAAGGTAGACATATTAGCCACTCTGGTTCTTCTTGTGACTTTGATATTCGATGTACGGAGATTAGATGATCTTCTCTGGAGAATTAGCACAATGATTAGAATAGTAACTCACTCACAAGGGGCTCATTGGGATTCATAAGGTATCCTGGAGGGGGTGCCTCGGCCCCCATTGCATCACAGACAGGGCCTTCCTGAAGCGAGGAGGCCCGCCTTTCTTTTGTGCCCTCCTGTCATCAGCCACGTCCTTGGGCAGCAGGAGCCCCAGAGGGTGGTGGGCTGTCTGTGTGGCGGCACCCATTCTCCTGAGGGCAGGTCCCAGGAGGGGCGCAGCTACACACCCTCATGGTCAACACTCACAGCCCTGGTACCAGGGGATCTGGGCAGGACACCCAGCACCCCTGCATGGCACATCTGTGTCCAAGCATCTCTGGCTTTCCTTCCCATAAACCAGCAGCCCACTCCATACTTGCAGCCTCCCTGTGAGGCAGGCAGAGCAAGAACGTTTGACAATTACATTTGACAAGTAACAGACAAGCATGTTCAATGTAACTGAGTCAGGGAGGCATTTCCCGAAGTCGTACAGCTAATAAGGAGGGAGCCTTGACCAAAATCCAGGACTTGAGTGTCTTTTCCAAAACCAAAATACAATTTATGTAGATGATTAAACTAAATTTCTGACTTTAGTGCTCGCTTCGGCAGCACATATACTAAATTTCTGACTTTAAGGTCTTCATATTTGGAATGAAGCCAGCTTTTCCATGTTTCTATTCATGATTAAAAACATGCCCTCTGGCTGTTCTCCATAATGTCACAGGCTTACCAGGAAATGAAGACAACTCTCTGGGAATCTTGGCCTCTTATCTGTACTTTCCCACGTGCTTTTGTGAACATTATCTCACACAGGTGGAGCTGTCTGGGCTAAGGTCACGCAGCTGTTTGGCCCCCTCGAGTCTGCTCTAGAGCTCATGACCCTTGATTCTCAGTCTGGTGCTGTTTCTGCCTTCTCGTGATCCTTTAGTCACTCAACAAACACATGCTGAGTCTACTGCAGTCCCGTGCTGGGAGCACAGGAATAGGAGCACCTCAGTCTCCCTTGGGGACCCTGCCCAGAGGAGTAGAGTAAGAGCCGAGTAGGGAAATCTGGGAGAGCAGGCCTGGGCCAGGCTGGAGCAGTGTGGGAGGAATCTGCATTCTAGGGGCCCGAAGGCGCTACGTGGGCAAAGGCATGAGCCAGCATGGCATACCCACGGAGCATGGGGGCAGAAGCATCAAGTGCAAGGGACACACCCATGATGAACCAGGACAGGGCAGCAGGGGCCCAGGGACAGAGGGCTCTCTCCAAGTCCAGATGTAGAGCAGCGATTTCCAGGGGAAGGGACCACAGTGAGGTGTGGGAATCCTCCCGGGACTTCAAAGTGAGCCAAGGCAGCCTATTCTTGGCAAGACCCGTGCGATGGCTGTCCTACCTGGAAGCACGGTATCGGAGGATTTTCACTCACTAAAATCCTCACTAAAGCGGAGGGAAAGCTATGACAGGAACAGGACTTAAGTGGCCGCCGCCTGGCGGGGCTGGAGCCAGAACGAGGCTTTCCTAGGGTTAGGAATAGAGTCAGTTTTCCTGCAACATCTGCGTGACTTGCCTCACTCTGTGAGTGAAGATGTGAACAGGTTTCAGAAAAGAGAACCTCACCCCACCCCCAAGGCCAGTCAGGCCCCGCTCCCGCAGGAAGCTGCTCCGAGCCTCGGGCTGGTGAACGCCACTCTGTGGGGTCCCCGCACCCTGGCAGGGCACCCCCCTCCCAAGTCTGGAGTGGCTGAGGGGTGCCCAGGTCCTTGCCCTGCTTCCTGCGCGAGCCTGGGGCAGGGACCCGGCTGCTCCCCTCACCACAGCTAGAGCCACGCCGCCCAGGGTGAGGATGCTGAGTCAACAGAGATTTACGGCGGCAGCTCCCTCCTCCCCCTGAACACGGTGGCGCCGTGGGAGCAGTGCGTGCCCTCCCTGACAGCCTGTCTATCTGCGCATCTCCCGGGGAGGGAGAGCCATGGATTCCCTGGCATCTTACCTTCCCTGTGAGCAACGTCTCCTGGCATTTGTCAGAGTCTAACACCTCCTCAGTGGCCCTCCAAGGGTGCCTTCTGTTCACGGAAACTGTGAACACATCCCATCTGAAGGGAGAGGCCTTTTTTCTTTTCGCCTCCACTTTTCAGTGGAGATAAATCCAGGCAGAGGAGACCAGAGAGAAGAGGAGCACAGACTATAGGAGAGACCCAGGAGTGCTGGTGCAGGGTCCCGAGGGACGGGTGCTCTCAGAGCTCATGGGAAGCTGGTCCAGGGAGGGTCGCAGTTAGCCCGTTCCTACTCAGTGACTCACATTTCATAAAAAGCTGTCACTTTCTCCCCTGCCCCTAAGAGAACATGTCAGGTAAACAGACCCATGGATTCTGGATGTGTTTTTATCTCCATCTCCGAGAGTCCCCTTTCCTCCACCAATAGCCATGGAAGGAGTTATGAAACTATAATTCTTGGTAGCCAAGATCTCAGAAATAAGTTAATTTTGCAGGATAATTTGGCCCCAGGAAAGGGGGATAGAGGCAGGACCTACAGAGAGGGTGAGACTCCAAGTGGCGGAAGGATCAGAAGCGAGAGATGGCCAGCTCACCCTGACTAAGCACCTCCCCCACGCCAAGTGCGTAACACACACCACCTATTTTCCCTGCAATCCTTGTAAGAGCAGGTGTTATTATCCCTATTGACAGATTTGGTCTCTGAGGCTCAACAAGGTCAATTTACAGGGCCAAGGTCTTACAGCTAGGACAGGGCAGGTCTGGATTTGATCCCTGCTAGTGAGCATAGAGTCACATGGGGAGCCTGTTAAAAGCAGATCTCCCAGCCCCACCTTTAGAGATCCTGATGCATTGGATTGGGTTGAAGCCCAGGAATCTGTATTTCTAATCAGCACCCCAAAGTGACTCCAATGCTCCTGGATGCCAGATAGTGGGTTGTAACAGGAGTTTTGGAAAGACACTCGGGTTAGAAGCCCAGCTCTGTGACATTGAACAAGGTACTTGAGCTTGCTAAGCCTCAGCTTCTCCATCTGTGGGATAACAGAGAATACACCATGTGGTTACATCGCAGCAACCATGACCGCGGTGCGGTGTCCTGCTGGCTTCTCCCAGCAACGTGCACAGGGTGTCTGTGTCTTAGGACAGGAAAGGTTTAACGGACTTTCTTCCTCTTTGCCTTCTGGACTCCAACCACAATCCCACCAGAAAACAAATATGAACCACCTGGCTCCCATGTGGCTATTAAAACACTTGAATGCCCTGTGGGGAGGACATCAGGGCAATGATTCTCATTTTATGGACAAGAAACAGAAATGAGAGAATTATCACTATTACGGCATTTATCACCTTTTACCTTTTAAGGTTTAGAGTTGGATGGATCTGAGTTCAGATCCTGGCTCTGGCCCTAGGACCTGGAGCAGGCTATTCACTTCCCCTCACCTCTGCTTCCTCATCTGTGAGATGGGAAATATAGGCTTCAAGTATTCTAGAAATCAAAGGCAGTAATATATGGAAATCATATTTGCCAGAGTCTGGCAAATAGTAAGGGTTCAGTAAGTGTTACCTGTTACTATTCATCTTGCACTATTTACCTCACTTGGAAACATGGCTAATCTCTCTGACTGAGCTGCAAGGTCCTGGATAAGGCCAAGATCCATATTCAAGTCCAGGCCCGTCTTCCCTCTAGGACTGAGCACAGGGTTTGGGATGTATCAAGCAACTAATAAATGATGGAAAAATAAGTAAAATAATATGACAGTGAATGAGAAGGGGAGAAGAAAGAGTGGTTCACAAGACCCACCATACCCTGACCCAAGGACTGTCCAATCAGCCCAGAAGCCAGGTAAAGGGACAGCACCAGCAAATCCTAAACCCAGGGCCCTAATTGCTTCGAAGACGGACCTATTGTGTGTCAGGCCTGACTAGGGCTCCGGTAAGGCTGGAAAGAAGGTCTGAGAAGGAATTGGGAACACAGCTGACATTAAGTGACTCATTTTCAAAAGCCATCAAGCTAAATTTGAACCATATAGAGGATTACATGAATAATATAAACTTTTATGTGCATATGTGTGTGTGTGTGTGTGTGTGTATTCATTTAGTTTCCTTGGACAGTTTGACAAATCCCTGGGGATCCACTTTATGACAGGAAAGCTATTTTTGGACAGACATGTTAAGAAACTGAGTCTCTACTGAGGTCCTTGGCGTGCACCCCTGGAGCTCATTGGACTCGGTGGGTCTTGACATTGGCCCTCCAAAGTGATCTGGGCACGGCCTCCCTTTTCCTCATTCAGAGCAGGGCTGGGATTCTAAGCCAGGAAAACATTCCCAGAAAAGAGATGGGTCATGAAGGATGAGGGCCAGAAAACTGGAGGAAAGATCAAGTATTTGAAGGAATCTGGAGAATGAAGTGACTTTGTTTTCACAACAAATTAATTTAGGCAGTACACACATTTATTCTCCTTCAAGCCTACTTTAGAAAAATATCCATATTAGCCCTGGCATAGAATGATCAGGATAATGCTCACATGGTTCCAATGTGATCCACATTCCCAGTGCATTTTCCAGATATAGAGCAAGGCCAAGCGAAGGTGAGAAGTAAGTCATAACTGAAGGCTTAGGAAAGCAGCAGGAAAAGTCCCACCCAGTCAGAAGGGGCCCTGTCCCCATCCGAGCTCCCCCAAGCACACAGCCAGGTCTTTTGCCCTTGATAGAGCAAGATTTGGGGTCCTGTGGCCTAATGCTTCCTGCCAAGGACACCAAGGACACCGTGTCTGCTGGCCCCTCCCTGCACAGGGCACTCCCCAGCCAGCCCCATCCATGAGCTCCATCTGTGCTCCTCCTCCAACCCAGCTTTCGGGTCCTTCCCCCAAAATATACCAAGATCCACTATTGTAGGGCCTATCCTCAGTAGAACGTAAGGGAAGAAAGAAGGAAGAAACAGGAGAAAAGAATTCAGAGAGCAAGAGAGAGAAGAAAGGAAAGAGAGAAGAAAGAACAAACCTTTCTCGAGGACATTCCTAACAGCGCCATGCCGCGGTGCCCTTTATGCCCCGTTTTACAAACAAGGAAGCTAACGCCTGGAGAGATTAAGCAACCTTCAAGATCACACAGCTGATCCGTGCAAGAGCTGGGAGTTTAACCCAGTGCTCCCTGGCTCCAAAGTTCACATCCTATACATTTTCCTGAAGAGTCAAAAATGAATCCATTTCTGGAATTGTTAAAAATTAGCAAATTGCCTGGGAATATAAAAATACTCAAACCACGCAGAGTGATTCCAAATGCACCATGCTTATTGCCACACTTGTACGCAACTGGACCCCAGCTGAGGATATTTGAGGGAACCAATGTCACAGCAAAAACAGGCTACCAGTCTCCACACTGTGAGTGATAGGAAAGCCCTCAACTACTTGTCACACCACCCGGAACCTTTCTATACATCTGGAAAAGGCCAAGCCTTCCCAGAAAGATTCCTTGTCCCCTCCTTATTCAACAATTTCAGGGAAAAAGGAGGCTGAAATATGTCTGGGTACATAATTCAGGGTTTGAGTTTTATAAAAGTAGCCAAGGTCCCAATCTCCTCAAGGTCTAATCAAGATCTGTCCCTGGTGTTGCTGCCCCTCCCTCAGAGCCAGGAGCTCATACAAAGTCACTCTGACTCTGTGACTCCAACTTGTTTTTATAATTGAAAAAAAAAATTCATTTATGATGTTCTAGGCCCCTTGAAGGCACACAAATGTGACTTCCCTATAATAAGACTCCTACGTTATGGTTTTGGCATGAACTGCAAAGAAATCATTAAGACAGGAGAAGCAAGGTGATGTTATAAACTATTAATAAGCTTGGGATTTCTCTTCATAGGATGTTCATTTTTAATTCAGAGTATATTACCTGAGTATCACTTTCTCGGTAATAAGAACCTTCTTCCCCATCACTCACTTCTCTCAGATGGATCCAAAGCCAATAAATTCACCTCCTTTGAGGCTCCCCTCCCCTCATCTCTACACCCATTTCCACACCCACACCACCTGGTGCCTTAGGACAACACAACATGTAGAAGTAGCATTGGAAGGAGCCGATGTGTACGAGCAGGCATGTGACAGAATACCTAACACAAGAGACGAAATACTTCAAAATATCCTAATAAAGAAGAATCTGAGAAGTGACAGAGGTAGGAAGCCGACTCTCAACCCAGGCTGGTAATAGGTGGGGATAAAAGATTTGAAAAATCAACAGGAGTTGAGATGAAAAAAGAACTGAAGAAGAGTTGCTCGATGTAAGGCTAGCTAGATTTACGAGGACGCAGGTCGAGGCCTTTGCCATAAGCCATTGTGTTCTCCAGGCTGCGCAGCAGAGAGTTCATCTGGGAAACCCAAATTAATGGATGTACATTAAATAATGTAGGACTGAACTCCCAGTGTCTCTGAATTTAAATATTGCCTGCTCAAAACATTCTCAACTTAGAATCAAGTTGAGTTGTATATCAACCAGATTGTCAGTATTGCCATTGTGTGATCGATGCCTGTGGGCCCAAGACACCCTCTGAGGGAGCATAAAGCTCACCATGACCTTCTGCCAAACACCTGACCTCCTTAGACTTGGCAATTCTCCTGTCCTACCTGGATACGCTGGACTCCTTGGCCTAATTTGAGACCATGTGTGTCTTTGTGGGTGCTTTCTCGAATCTAGGCTATGGTGAAACAGAGTGAGAGCACCAGGGATGAGTTCCCGAGAGGAGGAGGCAGGGAAAAGTTACAGACAGGTCTTGTGCTGGGAGCGGCGTGCGGAGCTGGCACCACAGGAAAGGGGGAGCTGTCCTCCCGAATTTTCACCCTCAAGCAGTGACGTCTGCATGAGAAATGAGATCTCTTAGGCAGGGGACACAGGGCCTGCCTCTCTCTGCAGCTTAAAAACTTCTAAGCAGCTCAGGAGCAAACCCTCCCGGATAATGTTCACTTCCAGCTGAGCCAAATAAGGAGAGAGAGCTGTAAAACAGACACCCCGTGATCAACAGCAGGCTGCTTTTCTTCTTGAGGAGCTCCAAGCAGAGACAGCAGACATAAAAACGAGACTTGCAATTTTCCAGAACCACTGAAATGGGTGACAGGTGTGAGTAACGAGCCATTAAGATAAGTAAGAAAGTCCAGGACAGTTCACTCAACAGAGGAACAGACAAAATGAAGATGTTTCTTTCAAGGGGAAAGACATAAGCAAAGACTACCTTCTGGTCCCACGAGCATTAGAGGGTGGAAGGTAACATCTCTCTCCAGTGTCTACTGTGACTCCAAAAGACATGCTTGGATATGTAGCAAAACCATGTCCAGGTTCGTATACCTTTATCCAGAAATACCTTTCCAAGGATTTTTCTAAAGGAAATCAGCACTGCAACAAAAAGCATATTATATGAAAAAAGACATTAGTTACAATATAGTTAACTCTTGAACAACACAGGTCCATCCACTTATATGTGGATTTTTTTGATAAATACAGTACTAAAAATGTATTTTCTCATCCTTATGAGTTTCTTAATAACACTTCCTTTTCTCTAGCTACCTTGATTGTATATAATACATATAACACACAAAATATGTATTGAGAAGATATTTGTGCCATCAGTAAGGCTTCCAGTCAACAGTAGGCTGTCAGTAAAATTTCTGGGGAGTCAAAAGTTACATATGGAATTTTGACTGTGTAGGGGTTGGTGTCCCCAACCAAATGGAAGTTAGTCATGGTGGTTTATATTTGCATTATAGACTATCATCCAGCCATAAAAATGACAGTTATGAAGATAACATAGAAATATGAAATAATGCTTATAATGCAATTTAAAGTTGAAGAATTGTCTCTATGTATTGAGTGCTTACTATGAGCTTAGCACTATGTTATGCAATGTACATGCATTATCGCTCCTCATGCTTATAGAATCCTACAGGTGGAGAGGGTGCTACGATCCTCATTGTACAGACAAGAACATTGATACAAAGTTGTTTAGTAATTTTCCCAAGTTCACAGGAGAGCTAGGATTCAAACATAAGCTAACTGCTCTCAAAGCCATCTCTCCTCATCCAAAAGGGCACACAAGCCCTAGATGCCAAAAAGATAATAAGCAAAGGTTAGCATAGATATGAAAATAGTAGAAATCACAGATGGGACAAAGGGAAAACAAATAGCAAGGTGGTAGATTTAAACCCCAATCATATCGATAATTACATTAGATGTAAATAGTCTCAACAGTGCAATTATGAGGCAGAGGTTGTCAAATTAGATAAAACTAAGAAAGATCCAACTATATACTGAGATGTTCGTTTTAAAAATAAAAACATGTGAAGGGGTACCTGGGTGGCTCAGTCATTAAGCGTCTGCCTTTGGCTCAGCTCATGTTCCCAGGGTCCTGGGATCGAGCCCCACATCGGGCTCCTTGCTTGACGGGAAGCCTGCTTCTCCCTCTCCCACTCCCCCTGCTTGTGTTCCCTCTCTCGCTGTGTCTCTCTCTGTCAAATAAATAAATAATATCTTTTTAAATAAATAAATAAAAGTAAAAACGTGTAAGTTAAAAGGGTGGCAGAAAAATCAAGTTTATTTCCTTTTATTTAAGATTTATTTATTTATTTGAGAAAGAGAGAGTGGGAGGGGAAGGGGCAGAGGGAGAGAGAAACTCAAGCAGACTCTGTGCTGAGCACAGAGCCTGATGTGGGGCTCAATCTCACAACCCTGACATCAGACATGAACCGAAACCATGAGTCGGACACTTAGCCAACTGCACCACCCAGGCGCCCCTCAAATTTATTTCTATATGTTCACAACAAACAATGGGAAATTGAAATTTTTAAATGCCACTACAATAGCATCAAAGAAAAGAAAGTATTTAGGAATTAAATCTAACAAAATATTTGCAATATCTGTACACTAAAAACTACAAACTTTACTATGATAAAGAAGACCTAAATACGGGAATTAGAAGACTCGATATTATGTAGATGTCATTTCTCAACAAATTAACCCAGAGATTAAATGTCATGCCGATCACAGTCATATTTTATGTGGGGTAAATGGCAAGCTAATTCTAAAGTTTATATGAAAATGCAAAGGAGTAAGAATAGACAAAACAGGGGCGCCTGGGTGGCTCAGTCGTTAAGCGTCTGCCTTCGGCTCAGGTCATGATTCCAGGTCCTGGGATCAAGCCCCGCATCGGGCTCCCTGCTCGGCGGGAAGCCTGCTTCTCCCTCTCCCACTCCCCCTGCTTGTGTTCCCTCTCTCGCTGTGTCTCTCTGTCAAATAAATAAATAAAATCTTTAAAAAAAAATAAATAAATAAAAAATAAAAAAAAAATTAAAAAAAAAAAAGAATAGACAAAACAATTTTGAAAAAGAATAACAAAGTTGGAGGATACCCATTAACAGATTGCAAGAACTTGTATAGAATCACAGTAATCAAAACAGTATGGCAATAGCATAAGAATAAACATAAAGATGAATAAAACTAAGAGAAGCCAATTGATTTTCAACAAAGATTCCACAGTAATTCAATAAAGAAAGGAAAGTCCTTTCAACAAATGGTACTAGAACTATAAGCAGACAGACAGACAGACAGACAGAAAGACTCCCAAACTTTATGTCACACCATCTACATAGACAACATATTTCAACTGTACCATTTTTTTTAAGAAAGCAAGACAAAATTTTATGACTTTAGATTACTCAAGATTTCCTAAATGGGACAAAAAGCATGATCCATAAAAGAAAGACCAAAATTTATAGCTTCCATTCTTCAAAATACTGTTAAGAAAATTAAAAGAACAAGAGCATACCAGGCAAAAATGTTTGAAAAACATATATGTAATAAAAGATATGGCTACAGAATATATAAAAGAACTCTCACAACTCAATAATAAGAAAAAAAGGCAATAAAAATGGGTAAGATATTTGAACAATTCACACAAAAAAAATAGATACAAATAGTCAATAAGCACATGAAATGACGTTCATAGCACTCACTCAGAGCTGAAATCAAAAGGACTGGTAACACGAACTGTTAATGAGGGTGTGGAGTAACAGGAATTCTCAGACACTGCTGGGTGGGAATGCAAAGTGGCCACTTTAGAAAACAATTTGGCAATTTCTTATAAAGTTCAACATACACTTACCGCCCAACCCTGCTACTGAAAATCCTGCTATTATTTACCTAAGAGACATGAAAATCTAGGTCTAAACAAAAACCCGTATGTAAATGCTCATAGCAGTTTATTTATAATAGCTGAAAACCACGAACAACTGTCCTTCAACTAGCAAATGGATCAACAAATTTTACTATATCACTACAGTGGAGTGCTAACCAGCAATTAAAAAAAGAACTACTGATACATGCAACAACATGGATAAATCCCAAAAACATGATGTGAAATGGTACCAGGCAGACCCAGAGGTCCATAATGGATGATTCCATGTTTATACTACATTCCACAAAAGGTAAAACAATAGGGACAGAACATAACCCCTGTGGTTATTGGGTCTCAGAATGTGAAGACAGGACAGACTTCAGAGGGACACAGGGAAGAAAAATGTTCTCTATTTTTAGTGTTGTGTTGGCTATACAAACTGCATACATTCATTAAAACTTATCAAATTGTAAACTTTAAAATAATGAGTTCTGCTTTATGTAAATTATGCTCCAGTAAACCTGACATTTTAAAAAAGTGATGGAGCTTGTCAGGCATATTAAATATAAATATCACTTTACTTAACAGTAAATAAAATGAAAATGAGAAGGGCCTTTTTTTTTTTTTTTTTGCCTACCTTGGAATTCTCTTGAACCTTCTCAGTTATGAACCTCTGGGCTAACACTCACCTTTGGGCAAAGGAATTTGCTGCCTGCAGAAACCTTCCTGCTCTGCCTCCCAAAAGAGGCTCCGAAGATCCATATTTCTCTAAATGCCACTACAAGTCTACAGAATAATGCGGTAACTAAATAAATCACCAGCACGTAGACTGAAATGCCCCCTTTGAAAGAGAGACTGATATTGAAAAAGAGAGAAAAGAAAAAAAATGTATGTCGCAAAAAAAGTGTACGGAACTTATGTAGCAACTGAACCATGAGCGAATGCTACCAGAGAACAGCTAGACTGTTCCACAGAGCCCCTCGCCCTGCCTCTCAATTCACCCCAAATGAGAAGATGCCCATCGTGCTGAGGGTGGGGATGATGATGGGGATGATGACAAGAGCAAGAGCACAGCTCCAGCACACCATAAGCTTTCACTGTGAGTTTGATATATGTTCTCATTCACACCACAAGACAACCCCATGAGTAAACACTTTAATCATCCCACTTCACGGAGGAGGAGGATGAAGCGCAAAAGTGTTGACTAACTTGCTCAAGTTCACACAGCTCCTAAATAACAGGGTTGGTGTGATAGTTGATTTTATAAATCAACTTGACTGGGCCATCGGCTGCCCTGATATTTGGTCAAACGTTATTCTGTGTGCGTCTATGAGGGTGTTTCTGGATGAGATTAACACTTGAGTCGGTACAGAGTAAAGCAAGTTGCCCTCCCAAAAAGGTGGGTGGGTCTCAGTCTATTAACTGAAGACCTGGATAGAACAAAAAGCCTAGGTAAGAGCAAACTTCTCCTTGTGACTGTCTGAGCTGGGATATTTCGTTTTTTTCAGCCTTCAGACTCAGACTGTAACATTGGCTCTTCTTGGATCTCAAGCCTACCAGCTTCCAGATCAGAACGTCCATCATTGGCTCTCCTATGTCTCCAGCCTGCTGACTGCAGAGCTTGAGACTTCTCAGGCTCCATAATTATGTGAGTCAGCCCCCAATATGGGGATTTATTAGAAGGAACTGACACAATTAGAAGGACTTAATGCACATGATTATGGAGGCCAAGAAGTTCCAAGACAGGTAGGTAGGTAGGTAGGTATGTAGATAAATAGATGATAAACAAACAGACAGACAGCCTATTGGTTCTGTTTCTCTGGAGAACTCTGACTAATATAACTGGGCTTTGAATCCGTGTATCTCTGACTCCAAAGCAAGAACTCTTAATAATGTTAACTATTCTTAAGACACACTATATCAGTGAAAAATCAGTTTGCTTTCCTAAAAGTTGAACGCCTTCTGCAAGTTCTAGGATGTCTAGAGTTTTATCGTTATCTTACATCTATCCTTTATTTTCCACTGCTTCTAAAACTCAAACATAAAATGCTCTGATCCTACTTGGCTGCCCTCAATCCCATGTTGGGACCCACAATTTCTCACCCATTTGTAATCACCGCAAAGTTCTCCCTGAGTCCCAAACCCTGAAGGAAATGAGGGCCTCTGGTTTAATTGGAAATTTTTGTCAAAGCAAGCACATAATAGGAAATCAAATACTGAGACAAGGAGGCAAGTGATTAAGATCTAGGACAATAAAATTATAAAAGAACTAGAACAACAACTCCCATTTAGCCACCTCTAAGCTCTATGATCTATAATCATACCCATCAATCTCCATCCTTTACCATCAAGATATACATGAAGACAGGAGAAGAGCAGGGTTTAGAAAATGTTCAGGAAATGAACCAGGAGGAAAGCTCAGTTTACCACCTGGGTCTCGGATCATGAAACATTTTCATGTCAGCCAGATCCTCCCAGCGTGGTTCTGCCAGCTGAGGAGGCCCCTCAGCTTTCAATGGTGGGAATCTATTATTCATGAATATACCCAGCCCTTCTGAGAGGGCCTATTTCTGGACACTTGCACTCCTTAGGTCGTATGCTCACTATTGATTGGATAATACTGCACCTGCCTTAAAATACCTCGAGAGAGCAACTGAATCTACACAGTGCTTTACAGTTCACACTTCTGTGCGCTCTCACTGACTCTTTTCTATGGCCGATGTGACCAGTTCTGGCCAATAAATTATAAACATAAATGATGTGCCATTTCCAGGCCAGAGCATTATTTGCTGGGCAGGATGCTCCAAAGCTCTCCTTCCCTCTGCTAGGAAAACTGCAGGGTTTTTGATGGGCTATTCCATCAGCCTGAGTCTCAAGAAACATGGAGCCAAGTTCCCAGAAGTTGGCAATGTGTGTTGGTACAACCACTAAGATTTGGGGGCTTGTTATTATAGCAAAAAAAGAGTCTATCTTAAATGGTACAAGTAGTTACAACTACTTGTTTTATGCCTCAAAGGGTATATTCAGAAATTAAATTAGCTAATCTACGTTGACTTTCTGAACCATCCATGAGTTGTAGGGATGGTCACATCCTTGGTATTTCCAGTCTGAAGTACCATAGCGTGAGAATCCATCCTGATTCCTCTACCATCATCATGGCTAGCACACTCACCCATACACACAGACACACACACACACACACACCCCATACCATTTGATGGTACCAGCTTAGCGAGGGCCTCACAACCCAGTACCTTCCTTGTTATATTGGTTGAGAGTCACTTCAGAGAGCTACAGAAGGGATCTCACATAAAAGGAGTGACCACCTGTTTTACAACTATGTGGCTAAAAAGATGGGGTGTGGACTGCTGAATCAGATAATGCAGACAAATTGTGGGAGGACTAAGAGGAGCCCTGAAGTCCAGGACAGAGACAGGACTACGGCTGTGGAGCCTTGAACAAATTTCTAATCGGGAAAATCGTCAGTAGTCCCAGACCAGGCTGGCTGTCAGAACCCCTAGCTAAAGCTGGTTAAAATGCAGATGCCTGGGGGCGCCTGGTGGCTCAGTCATTAAGCGTCTGCCTTCGGCTCAGGTCATGGTCCCAGGGTTCTGGGATCAAGCCCCGCGTCGGGCTCTCTGCTCAGTGGGAAGCCTGCTTCTCCCTCCCCCACTCCCCCTGCTTGTGTTCCCTCTCTCGCTGTGTCTCTCTCTGCCAAATAAATAAATAAAATCTTTTTTAAAAAAACGCAGATGCGTGGACCGCATCCCTGACGTCTGGAATCCGGATCTCTAGGAATACGTACAGGGAATATAACACGTTCACGAGCCTGCAGGAGATTCTGATGATTGACCTATAGATTAGGGGTACTATGAACCCCTTTCTGATTGTACAACCTCATGGTCTATAAGTAAAACCAGAATATAAGGAAATCAGTCTTCCCAGATATGAAAACAGGTGCTAGTCTGTGCTCAGATGAATCCGTACTCACTAGATGAACTAATGAGAGGCTATGGTAATAGTGAATAGCAAAATCTTCGGAGACGGTAAATAAAAGGGCCTCTTTTCAGGGTTAGACATGAGGATGAACTTCCTGGCAACGAAGATGGCCTAGCAGAAACTAAGTTAGGCTGCATGTGGTAAGGACCCACATTCGCTCAAATAGCCATATTCTGTATGTCTAGGCAGGACCAGCTTCAAGTATGCATGACCTGTGCAGGCAGAGAGGGACCCTCTCAGAAGGAACCCAGGCTTGGTTTAATGCTCTACTGTTGCTGTCTTGAAATATTTAATAATTTTGTCTCTCAATGTGAGTTATATAAGTGAAGTCTAATGAGACAATGGAGCATGCATATGAGCAGAGAGGACTCACAGGCAACAATAATACACGCAGGCTCAGGCCTTTGGGTACGGCCGGCTGGGGTAGCCAGCACTGGAACCTGAGCCCAGATGGGTGGCAGCAATGGCCATGGGGTGGGGGGGGGAGTGGGGTGCCTGTCAGCGTCTGGAGCCCATCCGTGTTACATCTGCATAAATACGAACTCTCTGTCCTGGAAGCCAGGACAGAGACTGCTGGTGCTCAGGCAGTAAACTCTGTCAGTAAATTACTACAAAAGAAAAGTGTGCACAGAAACTTTGCAATATAGCATATCCAGGAGTTATGGAGGTTCTTCAAAGAGTTTAGAATCTCCAGTTTTGAAAACCACTGCAAAAAAGCAGAGCAAATATCCACAGGCTTAGAACTAGAAACTGAATTTAAAGGTTGCCACATTGAACAGAAAAGAGCACCATTTTCATAATGAAATTTTAAGTGAACCACTTATTAGCCAGAAAGACGATTTTTTAATAAGTAATCTCTATACCCTACATGGGGCTCGAACCTATAACCCCAAGATCAAGAGTCATATGCTCCACCAACTAAGCTAGTCAGGTGCCCTAAGAAAGACCATTTTTAAATTAATTTTTCCTTGTATGAAAAAAACACATTGGACTACATAAACAAACATTTTGCATTATATACAAATCGTGAAGGTACTTTCAGCTGCCCACAGGACCCCTACAGTTTATAGGAAATGTCAGAGAAAACATTAAAATGCTCTTATGTAAATTTAAATTTTAAAATTAAATTCAAACTTACACAAGACTGATCTGTATGAAGAGTTAAATCTTTTTAGAAAAATTGTTAAGCAAGAATCATTAGCTCTAGACATCCTAAAGTCTGTATTCCAAAATAATTTTTTAGAAATTTATCCTAAAGCTGTTACACCCATAAGATACTCTTAAACTCCTATAACAACTCCAGTAACCCCAGTAACTCAGCAGAAAAATTCTTCTCAAAGTTAAAACTTATCAAACATTATTTGTGATATTGTACTTGCAAAAGAGATTGCTTTCAATTATATCAATTGAAAATGAAATTGCTAAGATTATAAATTTTGATCATCTCAAAAATGAATTAGCCAAAAAGAGAGCCAGAAAAATCTTACAGCCAATCAAGAGATTACACTGATAAAGTATTTTTATTATAGTATATAAAATTACGACCATAAATGTATTTTTTACTATTTATCATTTTTGTTATTCCTGTACCACAATTACACCATTGATTTATAAGTAGTATTTTTATATAAGTAGTAAAATATTTTTAAAGCAAAAGGTTTATAATTTAATACTTTTAACTGTACTTTTTTGAATAAGCAGCCCCACATTTTCAATTTGCCCCTGACCCTAACTGTCATGTCCTGCTTGAGGGGTAACTATACTGAGGCTTTGCTGGAAACTTCAGTGTAGGTCGGAGATCCCCATCTTGCCCAAGATTTTTAGTGATTTCAGTAAGTATAAGAGAGTCCAATGTATCCTATAACCCAGAGGCCAGGAGCATTATAGCAGCTACATTCTTAATGTCTACATTCTTAGGAGTTCTAGGACATCCTTGACTTTGTGTTTCTCCTTTTGGACTTAGGCCCTCATCTCCTGAAACAGAAGGAACTATATTTCAAGCTTTCACCCAATGATTCATGAGTGCAACATCTTTAAATAAAAACAGGGCAGGGAGGGGAGAGAGCATCAGACTTCTTTGAATTTGGGCCAGTGTTTCCAAATGCAAAATACTCAACAGCCAATTTCCCCTGGCTTTGTAGATAAACAACAAGATGACCTTTTATGTCAGAAAGGAGCAATGAAATTTCCATTTCCTTGTGGAATGTTGGGGTTGGAACCAACTTTTTCTGTGTTTCTTCTCAAGATAACAACCCACAAAATGCCCCTAATAAATGCAAATTATGGGATTCTGTGGCCAATTCAGATGTTCAAACAAATGATCTTGTCTCCTTTCCAAATATTACACATACATCTTTAGGAACTTTTCCATGCAGGAGTGGAAATCTCCCCATTCCCTGTAATGTCGCATCTTCAGCCTCCTGGGAAACGATGCTCTGTCCAGTAACTGGGTACTGTGAAAGCACAACATGTCCCCCCACTCTCCTTCCAGTCATTTCAGAATGAACTGAGACCATTTCCCTGAATCCCTTTGGGGACGGGCTGGGGTTGGGGAGGGGGTGCGGTGAGCCATTCCCCCAGTGGAAAAAAATGAAGCCAATAAAGCCATCATTGGGCGCCTGGGTGGCTCAGTCATTAAGCGTCTGCCTTCGGCTCAGGTCATGATCCCAGGGTCCTGGGATCAAGTCCCACATCGGGCTCCCTGCTCGGCAGGAAGGCTGCTTCTCCCTTTCCCACTCCCCCTGCTTGTGTTCCTGCTCTCGCTCTCTCTCTCTCTGTCAAATAAATAAATAAAATCTTTAAAAAAAAAAAAAAGCCATCATCCATTCTCTACAGAACTTTTCATCCATTTTCTCTTTTTTCACTATTCCCAAAGTTCCCTAAGAATAAAATCATGTTTCCCAGGCCCCACCAGTCTGGAGATAAAACCAGGATGGCTGTAAGAGTCATGTTCCCAGCCTCCTTTAAGAAATCTACTGCCCCTGCTGACTCCAACATTCAGGGTTTTCTGATTATTCTTTTTACAAGGTTGCTTTAAATAACAACTCTTCAGAGTGAACTGAAAATAGAACTCGAGTTACAAAATTTTGGTTTATATGCAATCTTCCGAGATTGGGTCAGTACATGCTAGGAGGTCCACTCAAGGATCACTTTGCTTTTAAACTCCCACAAAATAATTAGTTCAATAATACAATATCGAAAAAAAAATACTTTTTAAAACCTTTTTGTGCTTCTGTTTAATTTGCCTTTAAAATAGCCCTGCTACAGGGGCGCCTGGCTGGCTCAGTCATTAAGCGTCTGCCTTCAGCTCGGGTCATGGTCCCAGGGTCCTGGGATCGAGCCCCACATCAGGCTCCCTGTTCAGTGGGAAACCTGCTTCTCCCTCTCCCACTCCCCCTGCTTGTGTTCCCTCTCTCGCTGTCTCTCTCTGTCAAAAAATAAATAAAATCTTTTTAAAAAATAAAATAAAATAGCCCTGCTATAAAGCTCTTTATCAGAGTCGAAAACATGAGGAAGCTCTCTACCAAACCATCCAATGGGGGAGAGAGACAGAGGAGGGAGAAGATCTCAACCTTGACCTTGAGAATATGAGAAGAAATGGATAAAAGTGGATTAAGTGGCTGTGTGTCTTTCTCTGACTCCACAGTGGAGTGATGACCTTGACATTCATTCCATCTGCATCATCAACATCAACATTCCCTGCAAGCCCACCAGACCAAAAACCTTCTACGATCCTGCCATTGTTAATACATTAGTGGTGATTCAGGTACTGTTAGAAGTACAATGTCCATCTCTGGAATTGCCAGAGGTAAGTGGACTCTAGATGGGCAAAAAGCACTCCTGTGACCATGTGAGCTCCATGCGACCAGACACAGGAACAGTGCTTGGCCCAGAGCAGCTCCAGAGTATCTACTCATAGGGTGAATGAGTGGGTGGAATTTTAAAGAGCTTACCATCTAGTTGAACATGGACAAACTTCGCCCAACATTTGGATTCAAAGAGCAACAGACGAGTGGGTCAGACAAGAGCTGTGTCAGCTCAAGGAAAATAGAGCTTGGAAGGCGTTTCAGAAGGATGAACTTCAGAACTTCACCCAGGGGCAGTTCCAGACAGACCTTCATTTGCCTTCTTGTCAGATAGAGAAGAGGGACAGAGAGGGTCCCTGGGGATTGCAGTGAGGTCGATCTCATGGGTGGCAGTACTTTATCGATGCCACAGAAATCGCTCTACTGGTGGGAGTGACCCTAGCATTTTAGCTCCCTGTTCACTTCTGCTGCTTACGTGTAGAACTGCCTGAACCTCCTAAGGTCCAGAAGTAACAACAAAATCATGAGGAAACCTCTCCATTTGTGAAAATCTGGGGAACACACACAACATAGGAAACCATCTTCAGAACTAGCATTCTGGCTGCCCCACCCATGGTAGAAAGAGGAGGCCAAAAGGAAAGAGCCTTCCCTCCCGACGTCGACTGAGCAAAGTTCACTACACATGAGCCAAACTGCATCAGCAAGCTGAGATGGTGCCTGTAGCCCAGAAACATCAATGAACGGCTGGAGGATGAGCCTGCTGAATCAGTCTGTTTTGAGGATGGGCTGCTTTTTTAACCAGAAAAGGGCCCTGTTCTTGAATAACACGTAATCGATCTCTGTTTTTCTTTCCTTTTCCTTCTTTTGCTTTAGTAGCTAATAAATCATTTTAAACAAATACTTTAGCAGGCCTAGGAGGTTGTCATGTTCTATCCTAGCGGGGCACCCTGGCAAATTATCTGTTTACCAAAAATATCTCTGGTTGGAGCCACAATGCCCAATGCCATCCCTGCCCTTTTCAGTGACTCGCCATGGCAAAACAGCCCTTGACATGGGGACACGTAAAATATTCACACTGAAATGTCCGACTCACGCACACACGCATGCACGCACGCATGCATGAGTCATTTTATGTCTCGTTTAGTTGGTTCACTTGTTTACAATAACCAAGATGACACTGGGAAACTGGAAGAAGGACCTGGAACTGGACCATCCTTACCTGCTCCTATCACAGCCCATGTGAGCTGAAGTTTGAAAGGTGAGGACTTACCTCCCCTAAGATAAGAAATGTTGGCTCACTCTTCTAAAGAGAGATTGGGGAAACAGCAATTTTACAGTCTTGTGTTCCTAGTTGCCAGGCTTCTCCTTTCTATTTTCTTTATGTCAGAATGTGTCATCCTCGTATGACACAGGAAGTAAAACTAGGAAGTAAGGTAGAGGGTTAAAAAGCCTTACAGTTCAGAAAAAAAAATTCAGTCTCTTCCCATGAAATGTTTCCTGCCTGCCTAACTGCCACTTACCTGTTCGCAGTGCTGTGTCATCTCCCCCTTTGTGAAAATAGATGACATTTCAGTATCTCTAAGGACATAAAATCATAGGATTTTAGAATGAGAAGAACCTGAGGGATCCTCTAAGGCTGATCATTCACTCTATTAAAAGGATTAGCCATGGGGGTCCCTTAAAACAACAAGCTCACTGTGTGTCTTTAAAGTGGAATTCAATTACAAAAATTAAGTCCACACAGATTATGTTCACATTTCCAGGAACATGGCCACAACATTTTAGGAGGTGGGCCCATAAGGTTATTTGGTTTAGGTTTATCTTGTGAGAGCTAAGATGCAAAAGAATAGACCCTAAAACAAAAGTTCTGTGGTCATCTCATTTAGAAAACCCGGAGTGGTTCTTGCTAGCAAGCCTGCTCCTGCCCCAGGGATTTTCCCTGCTATTCCTTCAGCCACAAACACTTTTTCCCCTAGATGCATGAATCACTGACCCTTCACTTCATCCAGGTCTCTGTCCAAATGCTCTCAGAGCAAGTTTCCCTGATCCTTCGAGCTAAAGTACTTCCTTCCCCCTCACCTATCCCAAATGCTGCTTTATTTCTATTCATCATGCTTACCACCTCTCCCCCTCTTCAGCCATTAGCAGTTGCCCTGACTAAAGTATATGCTCCATGAAGACAGGTATTTTTTTTTTCTGTTTCGTTCACTAGTCCTATTTCTAGTATCTATCACAGAGTCTGGCACGTATAGGTCAATAAATATTGAGCAGATGAGTGAATGAAGGAACAAGCAAGCATATGAGTACTTGGTTGTGTCTCAAGCACATTCTGGAGAACCTTCAGCATCTTGTCCTGCCACACATCTGTGGCTACCTCGAATGTGACGTTCTTTTTTTTTTCCCCAGTATAAATTGAAAGTTCATTTTATTTATTTTTTTTATTATGGTATGTTAATCACCATACATTACATCATTAGTTTTTGATGTAGTGTTCCATGATTCATTATTTGCGTATAACACCCAGTGCTCCATGCAGAACGTGCCCTCTTTAATACCCATCACCAGGCCGACAAATGTGATGTTCTTGTCATGTGAAGCGCTCTCTCTCTCTCCTAGACGGCAATGGGGACTGAACAGGTTGTGTAATCCCTCCAACCCTTGCTACATGCCAGACAACATGCATGCACAAACAGGGAATGACTAAAGAGTATAAGAAGAGTGAGGGTGAGAGCAAATGGCAAACAGGAGCCCAGACGGGGCCGCGTTCTAAAGGATAAATCAGGGTAGCCAGACTGGAATGAAGAGAGCGGCATTCCAGGAGGAGAAAACAAAAGACACGGAGGTATTAGAACAGCAGAAATGATAAAAGGATCAGGAAGGAAACTAGCTAAAAGAGAAGGCAAAAAGAGGAAGAACGGTAAATGAAATGGGAGGTTCTCGAACGAATGAGAAGTCTTCGGTAAAAGTCTAGGCCCCCCACCCCCACCCTGCCGTTGCCTATAGCCCAGACGGACTATTCTGTGATGGGCCCCACTGGTAGAGCAGGTTCATCAGCCTGTCCGGGTTGTAGCGGCCAGCAGCCCTCATGGGAAGGCTGGAGGGCGGCCCCACCAGGGCCGCGTGCAAGGGACAGAGACAGCTGCCGGTGCAGCCAGTCCTGAAATTGTCAGATGGAGATAAGCCTCTCCTGGCAGGTTCACTAGACTTTCATAACCACGAATCTGATGATAACCTCGGTAGAGATCATCTGCCTAGTTTCATTTTCTGGTTTGTGAGCAAAGAGAGACAAGAACTGATACAGAGAGTCATGTGGGCATTCGAGTCTCCCTGCAGCTCACTTTGGGCCTGGACACATCCAGCCCATCGTTTTACACCTAATTTTTTAAAGAAACCCTAAGCCAACTAGAGAAAACCTATCGTGTATCAGCCATGATACCCCGTGCTCTTGAAAATATTATCTCGATGAGACTGAATGATAGCCCTGGGAGGCCATTATACACATTCTCCATCTTACAGGTGAGCAGATGGAGGCTCTGAAGAGGTACCATGACTTAAGCGAGAGCATATACCTGTCGAGTAAAGCTAAGCCTCAAGCTAAACACGTCTGACCTCCAAAGACCTGACTTCCACTGATATCCAGCTATTCAGTTGTAAGAAACTTATCTACGGGTAGAGGTATTTATTTGACCAAGTGCAAACTCAGGCCATGATTTGAAATAATGGATGAAAGTGCTCTTGTAATGGAGAATACCACATTAGTCCTCATAAAACTCCAGAGGCCCCGTGTCCTATTTCCCACAGCCCTTTACCTCCTGTCTGCCAATGCCTTGTCAAGACCCAGGCCAAGTCCCAGGGCCTGAATCTACCCCTTGCCTTGTTCTTCAGTCAAAATATACAGGTCTAAGGGCACCTGGGTGGCTCAGTCAGTTAAGCGTCGGCCTTCGGCTCAGGTCATGATCCCAGGCTCCTGGGATTGAGTCCGGCATCGGGCTCCCTGCTCAACAGGGAGCCTGATTCTCCCTCTCCCTCTGCCCCTCCTCCGTGCTCGTGCTCTCGCTCTCTCTCTCAAATAAATAAAATCTTAATATATAGATATAGATATACATGCACACACAGGCCTATGAAATAGAATAATAGGCATCCATTTAAAACAATGCTCCTAAGGAGTTTTTAATGATGAGGAAAATGCTTTTGAAACAAAGTAAGTGAAACAAAGCAGATTCAAAATCTAGACACCATAGGTCTTAAGTACATAAGAATAAATGTGTATGCCATGATAGAATAATTGGGAATGCACATGTCCACTTACTATAAGCAACTAGAAAATCAAAAAAACTACACAAACAATGGTTTCTGAATACTGAACGACAGTCATCGTAGGACTATGATCTCTGAAAAAAAAAAATGGAAACATGGTAAGCCCTGTTTTTGCCCTAGCTCTTGACTGGAGGAACTTTATAGAGACCATAGACAGGGAGAAGAATCCCAAGCAGGTTGGCAATCTTGCTGGATTAAGATACAGAGATCTGAATTTGAGGAGGCTGAGACAGCCGAACTTTGTGGGGGCAAAATTCCAGAGAAGACAGAGCTATGCAGGGAAAGAGCTTCAGAAAACTCTTAAGAGTCCTCTTGAGCTTGTTGCCAAGTACTAAGGTGTGTATTAATAGGGTGAAACCCCCCAAAGCCAAGAAGATAATGGCTAGGGATCTATAAGCTGAACACTCTCCAGAACTGAAAGGGCTGAGAGAAATTTAAGTTCTGACCAGCCAGAGTAGTGACTCATCATTGATCACCGAGATCATTCAGTACAGAATCTGGAAGGGCCATGCCCTGATCGTAGGGCTAAACTAGATCCAGGGTAAAGACTACAGCAGAATTGCCCTAACAAAACTGAAAACAAGCCTTCAAAGGAATAGGCTGATCCTCAAGCAACATAACTTCCTGCCAGCACAAAGCCTGGCCCTCCTTAAAGGAAAAAAACAAAACAAAAAACAAAGCATCAATGTTACAGGCTGAATTCTGTTTCACCCAAATTTATATGTTGAAACCCGAACCTTCAATGTGACTATATTTGGAGATAGAGCCTTTTTAAAGGTAATTAAGGTTAAATGAGACCATAAGCCCTAATCCAATATTACTAGTGTCCTTATAAGGAAAAGAGGAGACATCAGGGAAACATGTACACAAAGGAAAGACAATGTGACTCAACTGGAGAAAAATCAATCAAATAAAACACATCCAGAAATGATGGAAATGGCAGATAAGAATTTTAAAACATCTCTTATAAACATGATCAAGAATAAAGAATAACATGAACATAAGTACAGATATTTAAAAGACCCAAGAAGAAAAGAACCAAATGGAACTTCAAGGCATGAAAAATGAAAAATTTACCAAATGTAATTATATTAGTCAGGGTTCTCCAAAGACACAGAACCAATAAGATATATATCAAGAGAGGGAGTTTTGGGTTTTTGTTTGTTTTTTCGTTTTTTGGTTTTTGGTTTTTTTTTTTTTTTTTTTTATGTAGGCTCCATGCTGGGCTGGAGCCCAACTGGGGGCTTGAACTCATGACCCTGAGATCAAGACCTGAGCTGAGATCAAGAGTTGGATGCTTAACTGACTGAGCCACTCAGGTGCCCTGAGAGAGATTTATTTTAAAGAATTGCTCCACATGAGTATGGAGGCTGGCAAATCCAAAATCTGCAGGGCGGGCAGGCAGCCTGGAGACCCAAAGAAGAGCCAATGTTGCAACTCAAATATAAGGTTGTCTGCTGGCAGAATTCCTTCTAGCTCATGGGAGGTCAGTGTTTGTTCTGTTAAGGTTTTCAACTGATGGGATGAGGCCCGCCTTCATTATGAAGGACAATCTGTCCTTCTCAAACCTCATCACTTCTTCACCATTATATCAAGAAGACATAATCCTAAATGTATATGTACCCAATAAGAAAGCTTCAAATTACACGAAGCTTCAAATAACCTAAACAGACCAAAAGGAGAAATAGACAAATCTAGAATTATAGTCAGAGATATTAATACTCTTAACTAAATTAATTATTTAATTAAAGTAGCAAAATTAATTAATTAAATTAGCAAAAAAAAATCAGTAAGGATATAGAAGATTTGAACAACACTTTGAACCAACTTGACCTAATTGATAGTTATAGAGACTACCCAACAACAACAACAAAATACACATTTTTTCCAAGTGCTCATGGAAATTTTACTGAAATAGGTCATCTTCTGGTCCATAAAATAAATTTCAATAAGTTTAAAGGAATTGAAATTATGCAGAGTATGTTTTCTGACCACACTGAAGTTAAGTCAGTAATAAATAAGAGAAAATATCTGGAAAATCTTCAAATATTTAGAAATTAAACAAAGACACTTCTAAATAACTCATGGACCAAAGAAGAAATTACCAAGGAAACTAGAAAATATTTTGAACTGAATGAAAAGAAAAAACAACATATCAAAAACTGTAGGATATCACTGAAGCCATGCTTGGAGAAGAATTTATCATTTTAAAAATGTGTACAAGAAAAGAAGAACAATTTTAAATCAGAGATCTAAACTTCTGCATTAAAAGTTAGAGAAGGAAATGATAAACCCAAAATAAGTGGAAGAAGTAAGATGAAGGATGAAAATTAATAAAAAAGCAAGCCAAAAAATAGAGAAAATCAACAAAACCAAAGTCTAGTTCTTTGAAAAGATACAAATAAATTAATTTTTTAAAAAGAATGCTCCAAAATGCTAACGTGTTTTTCTTGGTTAGATTATAATTGTTTAATTTTATTATATTTATACTTCATATTTTCTAAATATTTTTAATGAGCACAAAATCGGATTCTAATCGGAAAACGAAGGCACTATTTTTTAAATTGCCACTCCTGTGTTAATTTCAGAAGCACTACAGTGCCTTGCTCTCCAAGAAAAGACAGTTGTCCTTCCTAAAGTCTGTTGAATAAGTAATGTAACTATTTGAAAGAGAGCACCTCCCACCCAAGTTTCCACTGAAAAGAAGAGAGCCCTACTCCTCTCCAGATGGCTCCAGATCCAGAATGAACACTCCTGTTTCTGACCACCACACACGTTCACCTTCTGGAGAGGCTGAAATCCAACGGGTTCATGGAACCCGCCAGTCCTTTAAAGTAGACTTGATTTCCTGCTCTGCCTTGTCCTTCTCCTCCCACTACCTTACTCTCTAAATAAAGTCTGCTTTCTTCCTCACCAACATAGGCCCCTTCTCACCTTCCACTCCCTGTACCCCACTGCAGGTAAGAGCAGCTGTTCTCCACCCCTACATCAGAGCACTTGTGAAATTGCCCTTGAGAGAAAGAGGCCCCACCGCATGCTGTAACCCCTCCTCCTCAGTATCAAATGTGATACTATGAGCTAATTCCCATTTGGCAACTTGTATCTCTTTCCAGTTGGCCCCAATCTTGAGAAAAGGAGAGGCTTTACCTACTCTCCTTTTCAATATATTGCTGGATCCATAATCTGTTTCTAGGAGATAATATAAGCCTTTTCCTGATTAAACCATACACATGTGACAAATGAATCCAACTGTATTACAAATGCATGACATAACCTCACTGATGGGGCTGGGGAAGAAAGGAACCGATCTAAATCACCCTGGAAAACAAGATTTTATCTAGATGCTGTAAGGTTAAGACATAAAGACCTGTCAGTAACACAATATTCTAGTTGGTAAATTTGTTTCTCACAGGAACACAGGTCAGGATGCCTACATATATACTAGGATTGGACAATAAATATATTGCACATACTGACAGCCAGGTTGTTCACCATCAAAGAAAGAAGAAATGAAAGAAAAATCTAAAACGAGCGCTCTGAAAACTAGAGAACACTTATGAAAGAAACTGAAGAAGACACAAAGAAATGGAAAAACATTCCATGCTCACAGATTGGAAGAACAAATATTGTTAAAATGTCTATGCTACCCAAAGCAATCTACACATTCTATGCAATCCCTATCAAAGTACCATCAGCATTTTTCACAAAGCTGGAACAAACAATCCTAAAATTTGTATGGAACCAGAAAAGACCCCAAATAGCCAAAGTAATGTTGAAAAAGAAAACCAAAATTGGAGGCATCACAATTCCGGACTTCCAGCTCTATTACAAAGCTGTCATCATCAAGACAGTATGGTACTGGCACAAAAACAGACACGTAAATCGATGGAACAGAATAGAGAGCCCAGAAATGGACCCTCAACTCTATGGTCAACTAATCTTTGACAAAGCAAGAAAGACTATGCAATGGAAAAAAGAGAGTCTTTTCAACAAATGGTGTTGGAAAAATTGGACAACCAAATACAGAAGAATGAAACTGGACCACTTTCTTACACCATATACAAAAATAAACTCAAAATGGATGAAAGACCTAAACGTGAGACAGGAATCCATCAAAATCCTAGAGGAGAACACAAGCAGCAACCTCTTTGACCTAGGCTGCAGCAACTTCTTCTTTGCAGACACGTCTCCAAAGGCAAGGGAAACAAAAGCAAAAATGAACTTTTGGGATTTCATCAGGATAAAAAGCTTTTGCACAGCAAGGGAAACAATCAACAAAACTAAAAGGAAACCTACAGAATGGTAGAAGATATTCACAAATGACATACTGGATAAAGGGCTAGTATCCAAAATCTATAAAGAATTTATCAAAATCAACACCCAAAAAATAAATAATCCAATCAAGGAATGGGCAGAAGACATGAAGACCAAAGAAATGGGCTAACAGACACATGAAAAAATGTTCAACATCACTCAGCATCAGGGAAACACAAATCAAAACCACAATGAGATACCACCTCACACTGGTCAGAATGGCTAAAATTAACAAGTCAGGAAACAACAGATGTTGGCGAGGATGCAGAGAAAGGGGAACCCTCCTACACTGTTGCTAGGAATGAAAACTGGTGCAGCCACTCTGGAAAAGAGAATGGAGGTTCCTCAGAAAGTTAAAAATAGAGCAGCCCTATGACCCAGCGATTGCACTACTAGGTATTTATCCAAAAGATACAAACATAGTGATTCAGAGAGGCACCTGCACCCCAATGTTTATAGCAGCAACGTCCACAATAGCCAAACTAAGGAAAGAGCCCAGATGTCCCTCAACAGATGAATGGATAAAGAAGATGTGGTGTCTATATACAATGGAATATTATGCAGCCATCAAAAAGGATGAAATCTTGCCATTTGCAATGACATGGATGGAACTAGAGGGTATTATACTAATCAAAATAAGTCAGTCAGAGAAAAACAAATACCATATGATTTCACTCATATGTGGAATTTAAGAAACAGATGAACATAGAGGAAAAGAAGGAAAAATAAAATAAGATAAAAACAGAGAGGGAAGAAAACCATAAGAGACTCTTAACTCTAGGAAACAAACTGAAGGTTGCTAGAGGGGAGGTGGCTGGAGGGGGGAATGGGGTAATTGGGTGATGGGCATTAAGGAGGGCACTTGGTGTAATGAGCACTGGGTGTTATATGCACTTGATGAATCATTAAATTCTACCCCTGAAACTAATAATACAATATATGTTAACTAAATTGAATTTAAATTAAAAATTTACCAAAAAATAAAAAATAATAAAATGAGCTCTGTGGCACTGGATTTGAGTCAGTGATATCAGTAGAAACACATGTTTTATTCAAAGATTTATACAAATAGATACATAAATAAATCTAGATATGAGCTCTTACATGTGTATATGTGTGTATGCTGTATAATTTCTCAGCTCTGTCTACTGAGAAGGCCTAGAAGCAGTGACATCCCAATAGCAATGAACACAAATAATATCCAGATCTTGGTTTCTAAATACCATTTCCCAATAAAAAGAAATGGTTGATTTTAGGTCTGGAATCTAAAAGATCTCATAGTGCCAGAAAATAAGAAAGTGCTTAAATTAAAAAGTAAAATAAGCCAGTCCTAAGACCAATACTGCATGATTCCATTTATATGAAGTATCTAAAATAGTCAAGTTCATAGAATCAAAGAATAGAATGGTGGTTCCCAGAGGTGAGGGGAGCTGGAAATGAGAACTTACTAATTATCAGGCATAAAATTTCAGTCAAGCCAAGATAAATAACCTCTAGAGATCTGTCATACAACCTTGTGCCCATAGTCAACAATAATGTATTGTAGACTTAAAAAAAAAATTGTTCAAAGGGTAGATCTCATGTTAAGTGTTCTTACTACAATTTAAAAAAATTAAAAGCATGTCAAAGGACACAGGAATGTACCTGAAAGAGCTCACAATAGCCAAACTCGAAAAATATGAGCAACAAAATAAATAACAATAGTATAGGACTATAATCCAAAGAATAAAGATCCATTATTCCATATTGATTTAAATAAAAGAACAAGACAAATCTTTTTATAGAAAAATTCCAATCAAAAAAAGTAGAAGGAAAGAGGGAAATAGAAAACACTATGAGACCAGTAATAATTGCTGCAGCCAATATCCACCAATGAATGCTAAAATCAAGGGGTGACACTTTAAGGAGAAACAGGATATTTGCATAGCCTCAAAGTATATTCTCTAAAATACGTATTAATTGCTGTGGAGGTTTTAATATGTCCACATATCCTCTGATACTTCTCCCTCCAGGAGGTGGAGCTTAGTCCAATAACGGCTGGACTTAGTGACTCACTTCTAAGGACAGAGTATGGAAAGGGAAAAATAGCAAATCTGCAGTGGAGGAACTGGGCAGACACTGCCTTCCCTAAGTGATGAAAATGACTATCCCCAGTACTACATCCCACTGATCTGCTGTAATCTGTGATAGGATGTAATGAGGAGGTATCATCTCTGTGATGCTCTTCCCCAATTTCCATAACCTCAGCCTAAGGATGAGAAAATAGCAGGCAACAGCAAATTGAGGGACACTCTCCAGAATTCCTGACCAGCACTCATCAAAAGTGGCAAGGTCATCGAAGACAAGGACAATATGCAATAAGAATGTTTAAACTACATGGG
Source organism: Phoca vitulina (assembly GCF_004348235.1). Lineage (NCBI taxonomy): Eukaryota > Metazoa > Chordata > Mammalia > Carnivora > Phocidae > Phoca > Phoca vitulina. Next base: position 8,802,276 of record NW_022589731.1, on the reverse strand, counting down.
GCATCTGAGTGGCTCAGTCGGTTAAGTGTCTGACTTCGGCTCAGGTCATGATCTCAGGGTCCTGGGATCGAGCCCCCGGTTGGGCTCCCTGCTCAACGGGGAGTCTGCTTGTCCCTCTGCCTCTCCCCTGCTCATTCTCTCTCTCTCTCAAATAAAGAAAATCTTTAAAAAAAAAAAAAAAAAAAAGAATGTTCCAACTACAAATAAATGCAGTAACAGATGAATGTCACAAACACGCTATTGAGCCAAATAAACCAGAATCACATAAAAGTATAATTCCATTTATATAAAGTTCAAAAATGGGCAAAACTGATCTAAAGCATTAGAAGTGAGAACAGTGGGTCACCTGTGGTGGAGGGGGAAGGACGAGGAAGGGCAGATGTTGACTGAGGGAGGCTTCTGGCTGCTGATATAATTCTGCATTTTGATCTGAGTGTTGATTAGACCAATGTGTTGTTTGTGAATATTCATCAAGTGATATAGGATATGTGTACTTTCTAGGTGTATGTTATACATAACAACAAGTTTCCAGGGAGGGGAGGGAGCTACATACATGGCTCTAAAATTTTGGCCCTTGAGGAGGACTGTGGGGGAGGAAACAGGTCAACAAGAGAGATGCGAGCACTCCCCCGGATCCACTTTCCTGATTAAATAGCATCCCAGAGGCTGTGTATGGAACCAGCCAGTGGCAACAACCTGGTAGAAAAGAGAAATTCCCAATCAGCCCGGATGCAGATCTCTGGCTAGGTGTAGCTCCTTTTAGGCTCGAGTCCTTGGCTCAGTTCCCATCAACATTCCCATTTCTCTCGCTCCTTTTCCCTCTCTAGCTCTATAACACCAGAACAGAACTGGAGAGAGACTGCTCATTGGACTCACTCCATCCTGAACTGTGTCTCCTAACCACCTCACCAAGTCAGGATGCCAAGGTCTCACAAGAAGCTTCGAGGGGAAATGCAGCACCAGGGAGGCCATCTCTAAAGGCTGGAGAACATGGAGGCTCGCCACCAGTGTGTCCACTTGGGATGAACGAATGTGAGGACATTGGGAAAACACAAAGTTCTTTTTGTCAGCAAGAAACTTGAAGCTGTGTCCTTCACCTTGCTATCCATCAAAGTATCTTGGTGATTTCATCTCTAGATAAATATTCACTCTAGTGACACTTGTGTCTTGTCTCCGACCATAAAGTCAAGATTTAAGAACCATGTGATGCAGGAAGCCTGGGGATTAATTAGGATTGTCTAGAATTTGTCCTTAGATCACCAACTAAGTTCTGATTTAATGCCAAGTTTTTTTCAAGTGGGGGGGGGGGGAACGCTGAGAACCATGTGACTTGTCTATAGTAAACTTGAGTTGACCCTCTGTGCCTCCCTTAGACCATCTGTCTTTAAAATGTCCCCTGCACCATGTGGCCTCCCATGGCATTTCATGAGTCAGAGTGTCCAAAGGACTGAGCTACTTCCCAAATTACCAACATGCTGGTGACCATGTCAAATCTTCACTTTGCACTTGTTGACCTAGCTGCCTGGCCATTCTGTATATCCTTCCAGATCCTGCTCAGGACTCACCTTCTCTGTCACCTCTTCCCTCACCCTGCCCTGACTCAAGAGTCATAACACCCTTCCCACAGCCCATGTGCCCCTGTACACAGTCCTGCTGTGCAGGGCTCACGTGGCGGTATAATTCCTTTCGTGGCTTTCTCCCCTACCAGACCTTGACCTTTACAAGGGTGGGGTCAGTAACTTCT